>NC_056729.1:40999445-41001560 GCF_019279795.1 Protopterus annectens | reverse complement strand
CTTAAAAAATTTTTTTTGTTTTTTTAAAAAAAAGGGCCAAGTTTTTTTTGTCCCCCCCAAAAAAAAGGGGGAAAAAAAAAAACCCCTTTTTTTAAAAATTTTCTAATCACATATCGTATAATGTGAACTCTTGCCTTCAAAACCGGTGTTATATCCATATAACAGGGATATATATTGATATATATATATATGTGAAGTGATATACCAATTTCAGCGTAGTATGCCATATATATATATATATATATGTGTGTACAGATATATATAGCTATATATATATATATATACAAGAAGTCACCGATATACAGTCGACACCTGATGTTCCTCGAACACAAGTGGTAACGGGCTGCCATGCCACCCATGGAAGCAATTAACCATAGATCCCTTCGTAATTCCGATAGAAGAAGAAGTGTTTGGTGTAGGCGAAGGATTTCCTTCTTTTCCGTTGCCCTTCAAACCCTTCGAGAGAAGGACTTGGTCTCCGCAGAGCAGGGCAGTGAAGAGGAAGAGCACCGAGGAGGCCATCCAACAGACGAAAAAGGCATTGAAGCCAATTCCCAAGACCTAGTAATAAACATTTCTAGGTATGATTTGAACAAACATGAGTTGTCAGTGTTGAATAAAGGGTTGGGTTTCATACCCTCCAGCTGTAATGACCTTACGGATGTTATTGTTGACATTAAGTTGTTCACCAGGAACCTTGGCTTGAAATTGTTATATGGGCAGAATGTTAATAATATCAAGGGCAATGGTTTTGACTTATTTAAGAAACCCTCCACATTTGTGCCTCAACAACACCCCTTGCTAGAGGCATTTGAACAAGCCTGTGAGAGTGAGATAGTTGAGTTATACAACAACAGGGATGTTAAACCTTGTTTTTTCAATACAACATCAGAAGAAAGGGATGCCATTGTCATCTTGAGAAACAATGATGACATAGTTGTTCGACAAGCTGACAAGGGTGGAGCCGTAGTAATTATGGATAGAACTGCCTATTGTGATAAGATGGAGTCCATGCTATTAGATAGTGAGACATACCTCCCTTTACACAGTAACAGTCTTAATTTAATCAAAGTTGTACATGGGTGTCTATATGATCTATTGTTAACACATGTTATTGATAATGACTTTTACATGTATTTTTTAGTCGACAATCCTTTAGTTCCCTCGTTCAGAGGTCTTCCAAAGATCCATAAAGAACCCCTGGATCCACCATTAAGACCTATTGTCTCCAGTAGAGGCTGGCTGACTGAGCCCTTATCCATCTACCTGGATAAAATGCTTAAACCAGTAGTTTCAGATGTTAAGCAGGTGCTGAGAGACACCATCCATATTTTAGAAAACCTTGCCATTTTCAGCAGTTCTTCCTCCTTTTGTAGTGATGACATACTTGTCACACTAGATGTTAAATCATTATTCACCTCAATACCAAATGATATTGGTATGGAATTTGTAAGGTCATTTCTGGTTAAGAATAAATTACCAGGTGACAAGGTCACTAGATGAATGTCTCTTCTTGAAATAACACTTGAGAACAATGTCCTTTTTTACAATGGTAAATATTATTTACAAATCAAGGGGGTAGCAATGGGCACCCCATGTGCCAACGCCTATGCTAATTTGGTGTTGGCACAATGGGAAGCCACTTTTGTCCTCAATAACAACACTGAGTTCAGGACATATTTAAAACATTACAACAGATTTGTAGATGATGTTTTTATTGTGTGGGGAGGCACTGTTGAACAGTTGATGGAATTTGTGACATACTTAAATGGCACCACAGGATTCCTTTGTTTTGATAGCACTCACTCTGTGAACGAGATTGATTTTTTAGATGTTAAGATCATTAAGGCATCCAATGGCTTTGATACGGAGTTATTTAGGAAGCCATGTTGGAAGAATAATCTTTTACATCGGAACAGCATGCATCCCAAGCACGTTCACAAGAATATAGTGAGGAATCAGATTTTGAGGGTCTCTAGGTTGACCACACAGGACACTGTCTATGAACATCATAAGACACAATTGGCCAACAATTTCATTTCCAGAGGGTACAATAGAGCTGAAGTTCATAATGACATCTTAGGAGACCTGCAAAGAACAGGGCTGGGTGCTCCA
>NC_056729.1:40864445-40994445 GCF_019279795.1 Protopterus annectens | reverse complement strand
GCTAGGAGGAATAAGCTTATCTTACGAGGGCTTATTCCTTCAACTGGAGTCCAGACTCCTGTTCAAAAGAAACGTGCCCCCTCTGCTTCCCTGGGGGCATCGTCGTCTACTACAGAAAAATACAGGAAGCTTTCGGATCTGTAAAGATCTGATCCCTCCTGCCCTCCCTTCTGTCTGGATCCCAGAGGTCCCTTTGATCCAGGGCAGTCGGTTCCAACCAAACCTCCCACTCTGCCAGATCCCCTGACCTCTAGTCCAAGCAGCCACTCAAAGTTGTCGGAAATAATCCGAATCTACAGTTGTTCTCCGGAGCGGACTCCAGGTCACACCTGACTGGATCAGAGATCTTGGTGTTGTACTCTGCACCAGAGCAAGTCCCTGTCACTGGCTGAAACTGTCCCGCCAAGCATGTCACCAGATCGGTCAACTCATTCCTCCGTGTCTTCTCGATCCTGTTGGCTCTCCCACTCTGATATGTATTGGATGATGTTTCCTCAAAGCCCATATCCAACTGGAGGTTTTGCCTTCTTTGACCCATGCTGGACCCATGAGAACTCCAACCCCGATATCGCAGCCGGCTCCTCTGATCCAGTCCTTGGCGTCAGAGCAGCAGGTCATAGTATTCTCAAGTGTTGGATCGTGAGATTTCCCTTTCCTCTGCTATGACAGTGTCCCAGACTGGTTTAGCCCCAATTCTATCGGAGCAGAGCAGGTCCCACATCTGATGTGTTGGTGCCGGGTCCTTGGTCCTGGTTTCAGCTCCGACCTTATCAGAGCCATCCCTTCCACTGGGGCCCTTGGTTTTCAACACCTCGAGGACGGCGCCTTCTAGTGATGTCAGATCCATGATGGACTTGTCTGTTTTGCCCTTAGGGGATTTGGCCTCTGGGATGGGGGAGGCAGGTTCTCCCAGCATCATTGGCATTCCAGGTGGCATAGGCGGCTTTCTTGATGCCACGAGACACTTCCTCCTCCGCCAGACCCTACCCAAATCCCCTGTGGATCAAAGCTTTGCTCCCATCCATCCCGTCCATGGTCAGCCCCCTCCTGGAGAGCCTTCAGCCTACCGCTTAGCAAGGGTTTCACCTGTCTTCAGAGTCCTCCCTCAAGTATCCTATGCAGGAAGTCCCCCGGAAGCATTGATGCAAGAGGAAGCGCATAGATTCCCCTTTGGAGTTGCTAACAGAGGACACTGACTTTGAAGGTGAAAGGCTCCCCTGATCTACACCTAAAGATATCTCCTTTGGAGATATCTTAGAAATCCTGAAACAAAAGTGTGGATGGTCTTCCCACCACCTTCCTCGCAGTAGTCTGTATTACTGGGTGCTTTCGATACTGGACTGTCTACATCCTGGGTGACCCCACCTGCAGATCAACGTTTTGACCTCATCGCCCGCTGGGCTTGGAAGGAGCCTGACACCATGGAACCAATCCTGAAACATGTGAATACATTACCCCCCCACCCCCGGTCGTCCCTTCTGGAGTAAAGAGCATATTGAACAGAATTCTGCTGTTCACCCCCCCCCCCCCCGAACAGAGCGCCTCAGGCTTTGGACAGACATGGGAAGTGGGTGTATTCCTCAGCCACTATTTCATTGAGAACATTGAATTTACCTGGTACACCTCACGTGCCCCCCCAGAGTGATTTGCTGAAGGAAATTTCCACCTCTCTGATGCAGTTGTTGGATGAAAACTTCAAAAAGGTTTCCACCAGGTGGACACTATGGCTTCTATTGCTAATCCTTAATGAGGTTAATCTTCCATGCAGCGAAGGAACCCCTCAATTGGCTGGTTCAAGCATAGCCCTTAGGAGACATACCTGGATGAGACTCTGCGGGTTTGCAGACCCCTTTAAGGCATAATTTTTTTAATGCCCCCTTTGACTGTTCCTCCTTGTTCAGGCCATTAGTTATGGAGATTCTTACCTGCAGCGAAGAGGAGGGCAAGACCTTATCTGCCATAGGGATCAAGATGTTCTTCGTGTTTCACTGTTGCAGTCATTACATTTGGGTTATCTGCTTGCAGTAGCCCTCAGTTGGCCTGATTAACAAAGTCTTGCATCCTGCATCGGTTGCTGTCCCTCCTTCCATGACATCAGGTCGTTAGGGGTATACAACATGCAGCCGATGCCATTACATCAGTTTTTCTTGCCGTGCGGTGCCCAAAGCAGAAGCAGTTCGAAAGTGCCGGTCGGCTGACTCCTGAAATTTTTGTTTTCGAGTTTCAGAACTGAAGTCTTCAACTAAAGCTAAGTACCCCATTGGGGAAACTTTTTCTTGCTCCTTACCGATGTCAGTAAAAGTTAATAATTACATTACTTGTGGAAAGCAAATATCTCGCCAAGATTTTCATTCGTACTGTATTCCTTGCCTAGGCCCTGACCACAATGTGCCTTGCTGTCAGTTTTGTGCTTTATTTAAACAGCGCACTATCTGCCGTCGGTATATTTTCGCTTCTAAATATTTTGATTCTCTGTGTAATTATCCAGAAATGTCGTTGGTTAGTCTTCCTACTACCGGAATTCTGAAAAAACGCAAAGATAATGACAGAGACAGGCTGCCGAGATCCAAAGTTGCCAACGACCCTTCTCCTAAACCAGTCCCCAGTTCGCCGGTACTCAGTGAGGTGCTTTCGCTACCCCTGATACCCACTACTTCTGACTCGCAGGCCTCTACTGATATCCATTCGGAGTCCGGTATATCACGAAATGCTTCAACCATTGAACTTGCAGATGTCTCTACGTTGGATGGGTCCGGAGCAGCTGTGCAGGCACCGGCTTCTGAGGGTGTATTCAGGCCTACGGACTTGCATATCAAAACAACACTTTTTTTCATTTAGGCCAAAATCTCGAACCATGCCTAAGAAACCGACGCCCAGGCCGTATGCTCAGACCTCTATGCCTAGAAAACAAATTATAAGAATGGCTGAAGATCTTATAATCAGGGGAAGTCAACCTCCCCCTCTAAGAGACCTAGGACTGAAGTTGTTTATGAATCTTCTGAACAGATTTCTGATTTTTTTGATTCTTCTTATGATCTGGATTTGCCCTTATCTACTTATGAGGATTCTGATGCAGAGGACTCTATTCCCTCTGCTTCCCCTCCAGAGGATTTTACTTTTGGTGAAACCTTACATACTCTAAGGGATCATTTCCACTGGGAAAGCCAGGATTTTTCTGATTCAAAAAAGAGGCTTAGGGATTTCTTACTCCTGCCTCAGCATAGGCCTTTAGCTGTACCTCCTGTACTAGACATTGTTGATGAATCTAGTTTGGCCCCTGATTCTTTGCCTTCTGCTCCCAGAAAACCTGACAGATATTACAGGGTTCCTGATTCCCACAAGTTCCTTTTTAAAAATCCTATTGCGGATCCAGAGACTATTTCACAGGGACCCAAAGGCAATTAAGGCTTCTACTGCTAAAAATCCTACCCCCTCAGATAGAGACTCCAGGGTGCTGGATAGATGGGGTAAAAAAGTTTACACTTCTGCAACCTTGCCTATTAGGGCTTTAAACTGCCAGTTTCATATGTTAAAGTATCAACAACATGTTGTTGGATTGTTTAAACAGAAAATGATAATTCCTGACTGTGCTGAAAATAAAGAATTACAGGATTTAATGCATTCTGCTGAACAGGTTGGAAAACATACTTTGCAATGCGGATTTGATTCATTAGAGGCCTCTTGCAGGGCTGCTGTTACTGGGTCTGTGCTCAGAAGGCATGCTTGGCTTAAGGAGCAATCTTTGTCTGATCATGTTAAAGCTAAATTGTTGGATGCTCCCTTAAATCAGGACCGCCTGTTTGGCAACAAGGCTGAGGAAGTTCTTAAAAAGATGGAAGATAAAGCTAAATCTATGCAGACTGTTAAATATTTCTTACAAGTTCAGCCTCCTAGATTTAGTAGGCACTGGCCCTCTAAAAATTGGTCCTTTCCAGCCCCCTCCAGGTCTTCTCCAGCCAAACCCAGACACAGCAAAAACCCCAGGTTTCAGTCCCAAGTGACACACAAGACTAGGCAGTGGGGGGTTTCTGCATCCAAACCTGGGAGCAGTAAAACTCCCCCCTATTGAAAACGGTCTCAATGACTTGTTTTTAAGACTTCCAAGCACTTCCCAACTGAATGCTCCTTTAGGCAGAAAGATTGGTCTGCAAGCCAATAACTGGGAACTCATTACCCAGGACAAATGGGTTTTAAATATAGTGTCCCAAGGATACAGATTTCATTTCCACACATTGCCAACACCGAGCGGGTGGCCAGTTCTACCCCCAAATCAGTGGGAAGAGTCCCAAAATCAGGTACTCTCTCTCTTAAACATGGGGGCTATTCAGTTGGTACCAGAAGAGAAAAAGGGACAAGGTTTCTATTTGAGACTTTTCCTGGTACCCAGAAAAGGCAATACATGGCGTCCTATCCTGGACCTTTCTATTCTAAACACCTTTCTGGTGATTCCAAAATTCAAAATGCTGACTCTTCACCAGCTGCTTCCTATGCTAGGCAAGGATGCATGGTTGGCAACACTAGACTTAAAAGAAGCATACCTGCACAATCCCTATCAGGGAGTCTTGCAGAAGATACCTACGCTTCAAAGCAGGCTACATGCACTATCAGTTCTCTGCACTGCCCTTTGGCTTATCTTACTGCACCCAGGGTATTCACAAAGTGCCTAGCTCCAGTCATTGCATTTTGCAGGCAAAGAAATATTCAGATATACCCATACATGGATGATTGTCTATTTCAGGCAGAAAGCCAGGACATTCTTTTCAATCAGGCCTTTGTTCAAAGGGTACTGACTTGTCTGGGGTTCACCATAAACGAAAAGAAATCCCACCTGGTACCCTGTCAACAAATTATATTCCTGGGAGCAAGCTTGAATACAACTTCCCAGATGGCTTTCCTCATGCCAGAGAAACGGATACATTTGACAACTTACTTCAAACAAGTGGCCACAAAACCCCAGCTATCTGCAAGGCAAATACTGCAAGCCTTGGGGTTCATGGTCTCATGCATTCTTCTAATTTCATATGCAAGGCTACATATGAGGTAACTACAGTGGTATCTCAAAAGCCTATGGTGTCAACATTCACAGGATCTGGAAGCAAGGATTCCTATCATACCTTGCCTATGCCTAGAGTTCCTTTGGTGGGCAGAGGCCTGCCACCAAAACAGGGGACTACCATTCACATTACCCCCTGCCAAACCAATCTTAACAGACTCATCAGACTATGCATGGGGGGGGGGAGGCTCAACTGGCAGGGAAGTGCATTCAGGGCAAATGGAATCCAAATCAAATGCACCTGCACATAAATCAAAAGGAAATGTTAGCTGCACAGAAAGCTCTGACAGCCTTCAAGGACCACATTCTTCCAGGACAACTAATGGTAAAGATGGACAACACCACTGTCATGTGGTACATGAAAAAGCAGGGGGGTACACATTCTTACCCCCTCTGCAGACTAGCCATGGTATTGCGGAACACAGCTTTGAGCTACCAAGTGAATCTACAAGCTCAATTCCTTCCAGGAAAACTAAATACACTGGCAGACGGACTAAGCAGAAACCTCATGGACCCACAGGAGTGGAAACTGTAACCAAGGATTTTCTCCATGTTGACAAGCAAATGGAGGAGCCCAGATATAGACTGGTTTGCCTCCCCCCAGAACCATCAACTGGACAAATTTTGCAGAAGGATTCCCCACAAGCAAGCTTGGAAAGTGAACGCTCTATCTTTCAGCTGGAAAAACCTGTCAGTTTATGCCTTTCCTCCTCTGCCACTGCTCTCCAAGGTACTACTAAAGATCAAACAGAACAAGCCAAGGACGATTTTAATTGCACCAGACTGGCCTCGCCAACACTGGTACCCACTCTTGCGCAGTGTGTTACGCTTAGCTCCATGGCACTTGCCTCAAACTCCTTCCCTGTTGTCTCAGCAGGAGAACATGATTCTGCACCTTCAGCTGCAAACCCTGAACCTAGCAGCCTGACTGATTACCAAATCTCTCCTTTACCATCCCTCAGTAAATCAGTGATGGATTTCATTTTAGAAGCAAGGAGGCCTAGTACTAGAAAATCTTATGCTGAAAAATGGAAAAGATTCTGTGCTTGGAACCAATCTCAATGAATGAACACAGCAGTGCCCAATTTGCCTCAGATTCTACAATACTTGACTGAGATGCTTCATAAGGGCTTGTCTTTTTCCTCCATCAAAATTCACACCTCAGCCATTTCAGCTCATTATAGCACAGAGCCTCCCCTTTTCTCTCACCCACTGCTCAAGCAGTTCCTCAGAGAGGCCAAAAGTCTAAGGCCACCCAGGAGAGCTCCAACTCCAGCCTGGGATCTTAACTTTGTCTTGGAGAAACTCACTCTTCTTCCTTTCGAGCCAGCTGCTACTGCAGATTTAAAATTTCTTTCCTGGAAAACAGCTTTCCTTTTTGCAATCACTTCTGCAAGAAGGGTATCTGAATTACAGGCCCTTATGGCAGTGGAACCTTTCATCATCTTTCATGCGGACAGGGTGTCCCTCAGAAACCAATCCCTCCTTCATGCCCAAGGTGGTATCCAGTGTGGCTCTTAATCAGTCCATTCATTTGCCTACCTTCTTTCCTAACCCACAGAACAAAGGGGAACGGATACTGCACTCTTTAGATGTGCACAGACAGCTTAGATTCTACTTGGTCAGGACTAAACTTCAAAGGAAATCTGAACAACCACTGGTAGCATTTGCTGCAGGGACAGAGGAAAAAGCTATTTCAAAACAAAACATTTCAAAATGGATAGGCCACTGCATTCATTTCTGCTATAAGCACCATGAAAAACCTATCCCCCAGGGCATCAGACCCCATTCAGCCAGGGCTGCATCTACTTCTACAGCCTTTCTCAGGATCATTTGCCAATTTTCTCTAAATCCAGGGCTGGTTTTGCGACTGCAATCTTGCAGGGCCTTATAAGCTGGTCCTAATTCTATTTAAATTCCTCCTCCCAACCTTAGCTTTGGGAATCTACCCAAATGCAATGACTGCAACAGTGAAACACGAAGAACATAGTACAGTTGTGTACACTTACCATAAATGAAGATGTTCGACAGTCCTGGTTACCCTCCCCCCAGCCCCCTTTTCTTCCTTTGGCTGTACCTCTACTCTCACTATGCTCTAAAAGCGTTTTGGTGTATTTGCTTTTCTGTTGGAGGTATATTCTTGTATTTATAGATTTAATTGCTTCCCATTAGGGGGGCACCTGACATCTGGGGCAAGAAAAACTGATGTAATGGCATCAGCTGCATGTTTTAAAACCCTGAAGACCTGACGCCGTGGAAGAAGGGACAGCAACCAGCGCAGAACCCAAGACTTTGTTAGGCTAACTGAGGGCTACTGCAAGCAGATAACCCAAATGCAATGACTGCAACAGTGAATGCACTCGACCATCTGCATTTATGGTAAGTGTACACAACTGTACTTTTTCTACCCCCAATGAACGTTTTCCAGGAACCAGTGGACCAGAAGGAAGATGTAGTTCTGTAAATCCAGAGGGCCTTTTCCTGATTCACAAGACGAATCCTCTTCTAGAGGGAGAGGATTCAGTTGTAGATACCACCCCAGACAGGGGACCTTCTTTGATGGGCCCTTTCAGCACTCCTGAAGTGCTGCCCGACTGTCCTACTCTGGAGGCAGTCGGGGGCAGACTATCCTTACACCCAGAAGCCTGAGCAGACATAAACGACGCCTGGGTGTTAAACATAATTTCTAGAGATTACTGTATTCCCTTTTTCCCTTCCTCTTCTTTCCCTTACCGAGGAGTGTTGCCCCCATGTGCCACCCAATTAGAGGCTGCCCGTCTAGAAGTACAAAAACATCTAGGCAAGAATCATCCAGCAGTTCCCAGCCGAACAACTGAGATGCAGAACTTAAGCTTCTTTTTGGTTCCAAAGAAGAACAATGACATTCAGCCCATCCTGGATCTGACCAGTCTGAATCTATTTGTCAAGAAGGTGAAGTTCTGCATGGTTACGGTACAGTCCATTCTTCCACTTCTGCGCAAGGACAACTGTATGTGCTCTGCAGATCTTCAGGACATGTAGTAGTATATCAAAATAGACAGAAGCTCCAGGAAATGTCTATGCTTCTGGCTGGGGGCCGATCATTACCAGTTCAGAGCACTGCCCTTTGGCTTCACCACTGCTTTCTGGGTGTTAGGTGCATGCCAGTAGTTGTAGTGCACCTCCATCTG
This sequence comes from Protopterus annectens, assembly GCF_019279795.1. NCBI lineage: Eukaryota > Metazoa > Chordata > Ceratodontiformes > Protopteridae > Protopterus > Protopterus annectens. The sequence goes on along the minus strand of NC_056729.1, from coordinate 40,986,222 downwards.
CAAAGATTCCAGGTGTTCCCCTTCCTGGATGATTGGCTGCTAACGGCACCCACAAGGCATCAACTACTTCAGGCGATTCAGGTGATGCACCTCTTCCGCCACCTGGGAATCAGAGTGAACAAGGCAAAATCCAAAATGACCACATTGCAGGATATTGAATTCACCAGGACACAGTTGAACACAGTCCCTCAAGTTGCAGCCCTACCCCTACAGAGAGAATAAGATCTTTTAGACAGCAGATTCAGTGCCTACTAGACACACTCCATCTCCTCAAGTTCACCTAGTCCTCATGGCCTTATGTTCTCTGTCGGCTACCATTCTTCTAGTGTCTTAGCCAGATTTTTAATGCAAGTTCTCCATTGGACCCTGGCAGTTTAATGGTCTATTCGATGCCACCTGTTATCAACTCCAGTCAGGCTTACTCTGATTTGCAGGCACCACTTGCCAATGGTGGATGATTACGGGTGACCTTTATATTGTCAGATCCTCCTCCTCCCCCACCCCCCCAAGCCACAGTGACCATGGACATCTCCCTGTTGGAGTGGGGGGAGACATTTTCAGGGAAAGATGGTCAAAGGCATGTGGTCCCCCACAGCTTCCAAATTGCACATAAACTTCCTGGAGATGAGGGCAGTTCTTATGTTGCAAACTTTTCAGGGTTGCCTTCCTCTGGGAAAAGTTGCAATTTTGACAATGTCTGTGGTATGGTACATCAACAAGCGGGGGGAGGGGGGGCCCATCCTGCAGAGAGGCTGTGAGGGTTTGAGAATGGCCGATTGCTTCAAACTGCTTTCTTATTGCAACACACATCCCAGGGGAATCCAGCATTCTGGAGGATAGTTTGAGCAGGTCGATATTAAATCCTCACAAGTGTCCCTGAACCAGTCAGTACTGAAGCAGATATTCAGTTGTTGGGGCCAACCTTGATGCGACTTTGCCCTCCTGTAAACAAGTTCAGCACTTAGATCCCTCCTGTGGAGGAGTCACCAAGGGATGCCCTAGTCCACGATTGGCCCCCGGGTCTCCTTTATGCTTATTCTCCGATTCCCCTAATACCCAAAGTTCTGCAGAAGGCCATCAGGTTGAAGACCAATCTAATCCTCATTGCCCCTCACTGGCCTCGTTAGGTATGTTTCACCTTCCTGCGATCTCACAGCAAATATCCTTTGTGGATACTGGATCCCAGACAGGATCTGATTTTCCATCTGTTGGAATGACAGATTTCCAATGTCTGATCCCTCAAACTAACCACTTAGTTTCTCCACTTCCAGTGATTTTGCTGAAGTCCAGGCTACCTTCCTCAGTCCTCAAAATTATTCTTGCCTCTCAAAAACCCTCCATCAGGAAAATATATTGCAGCAAATGGAATTAGTTTTCCATCTAGGCCTCACAAAGGAATATTGACCCCTTTTCAGGTTCAGTCTTGGACGTCCTTATGTTCCTAAGCTCTCTCTCCCAGCAGCATGTGGCTATCACAAATTTCCACGTGGGGAAGGGAGTTGGGTTTTCCTCTATCCTTTCCACGTCCAAATTGTCAGGCCTTTCTAAAAGGGGTTTTTCATCTTAGGCCTCCGATCAAAGATCCTAGTCCTCCTCGGGATCTTACATTGGTACTGCAGGGACTCGTTCAGAAACCATTTGAACCTGCTTTTCTTGTGAGTTCAAGTGTTTGTCATGGACAACTGCATTTCTTGTGACTGTTACTTCGGCTAGAAGTGTCAGATTTACAAGCTCCATCTTCTCAACCACTGTACATAACCTTTAAAGATGGTCAACCTTTAAAGATGGTCTCTTTGGATGAATTCTCCTTTCATACCAAAGATTGCGTCGGAGACCAACATTAACCAGACCATCCACTTGCCCATAGTATTCCCTAATTGCTCCAGTAAAGTTGAATACATGTTGTATTCCTTGGATGTTCACAAACGGTTATGTTTCTACTTAGAACTAGATCTCTCAGAAAATCTGAATAATTCTTTGCCTTTTCACCAAACAGGTTGGGTCAGGCTGTGTCTAAGGTTACATTAGCCTAATGGATTACGGGATGTATTTCTACAGTTTATTCTCAGCAAGGCAAGCAAATACCCCATCCGGTTAGAGCCCACTGCACCAGATCATCAGCTTTTTCTGCTAGAACTCCAGTTGATGAAATCTCTGCCACAGCTACTTGGTCCACAACTCATACGTTTGTGTCTCACTACAAGTTGGACATTATTTCCAGGAACAGAACATTCTTTAGTTCCATGGTGCTCAGGCATATCCTTCCTTGAGGTCCTCCCAAGGTTTATGTAGCTTTGGACTCTGACTCATTTGTGATGCATAATGAAATGGACATCAGATTAGAAGTTATGTACTTACCATAACTTGGTATCTGCGTTGTCCAGTTTCATTGTGCATCACATCCCACCCTCCTTCCTTGTACAGCTGAGAGTGATCTAGAGGATTATGAAACCCTCTGATTACTAGTTTGTACTCCAGTAGATCTCTCTTCTGTATCTGTACTACCTATGGGATAACCATCTTGAGGAAGGGGCAGCAAACTGTATCTGAGGTTTTGAAGAAGAGTGAGGCATCATGGAAGAGGGAGGAGTTTGTGGCTCGGATCATTTGTCTGGAAGAGATGGCGGAGTTGGATCCGAGGACAGATCCAAACTGGACAACACAGATACCAAGTTATGGTAAGTACATAACTTCTAATCTAGTTTGCCGCTTTCAGCTTCAGAAGTTGTTCTCCATCTCTCTCTAGCCTTACCAGTTGTCAAGTAATTTCTATTTTTCTCACTTCTAAATGTAGTTCTAGCCTTTTCGTTGTCTATCGCACCTTCTAAATATCTTTCAGACTTTTTTTAGGTGAAATTTTCCATTCTTTAATTTTTCCTCCCTTTCCGTCTACCATGAGGTAGCTCTTACTTACCATTGCTGGTTTCCCTTACCCCCCCTCCCCTTACTGCTAGTTTAGTCTGTTTACCGTTGCGTGTGAATCTTTTTTTTTTTTTGTATTAAAAAACAAAATCCCTTATTCTATTCTCGTGTGTGATACCTTCTTATCCCTAAGAGAGTGTGTGTGTCCATGTGCGTCTGAAATGGCAAATAGAGAAGGCTCCGGATGGCTTTAAAGAATGTACAAAATGCAGTTATAAAATTCCCTGTTCAGACCAGCATTTGTTATATGTATACTGCTTTGGGGTCCTTATATTTGCAAGAGGACTGCTCTATCTGCCACGCTTTCAGTCACCGAGCATTGGTGGAGAGAAAGAAGCAGCTCATCCTGAAAGGCCTTTTTTCCTCCTCTTTTGGGGAGGCCATATCTGGATCACTGGTTCAGGAGAAGACTAAAAATATGGACATATTTTTCTGCTTCTTCCTCCTCCTGTAGATCTTCGGAGGCTAAGAAACGCTCTGCCTTGTTTTCAAGCATTTCCTCAGTGTTGAGTCCAAAAAAGAAAGACATTGGAGCCGACTTCTAAATCTTTAACCTCAAAGCAAGCTTTGGAACCATTGTCTGTTTCCTTGGTTCTGACACCTTCAGCAGCACCAGAACAATTGGCATCTTCCTTTACTCCACTAGCTAGGACTCTGTATTCCCCTCCACTGGACCCTTTTGCTGATAGGCCACTGTCTCCCTTCTTGGACAGACAAAAGTACCCCTTGGTGGTCTCTGTCCATTTTTCCAAGAGTCTAACTGAAGACGATGTGGAGAGATTGGTGATGAACATACTTTGGCCCCAGGCATGTCAGGCACTCTGTTGGTTCCTACCCCTTTGGGCAGGCACAGATACCTTCTATTTCCCCTTCCATACCTCCTCCTGTAACCTGTATAGTTGCTTTAAAATCCTCTGTTCCAAGTTTTCTGGAACCAACCACTACGGTTCCAAACATATCCTTTTCTTCGGAACAGACTGTTCCCTGAGCACTTCGGCTGTGTAGGAACAGGAGTCCTGTGAGAGCCGTAGCTTGCCTGTCGGTTCCAAGGCATTGTGGTCTAGTCCTTTTTATTGGAGCCATCTCAGTGTCTCAGAGAATCGGCACAGACCAGTTCAGAACCGACTTTGGTCTCAAGGAGGACCTCATTGGTGCAAGGAGGGGCGTTAATGCTGAGGTCTGCCCTTTTAGTTCTGGAGTCCCACTTGTCCTTTTGTGGGTCAGCCGTCAAGGCCATGAAGAGGGCATTGGCTACTTCTAGCACCAGGTTGGTTCCTTGCTCCTTGGAGCTTCCATCTTTGACTCTTTTGGGTCCAGAACATCAGCCAGTTCCTATACAGGGTCAGCAGGTACCGCAGCTTCAGGTTACTCAGCAGGGTACCCTGTCGTCTTCTGAAACCTCCCCAGACATTCCCCTTGTGGAGGTCCCTCTGTAGAAATTGTGTAAGAGGAAGCATTCTTCAGAGGAGTCCATCACAGAAGACATGGATTTTGATGAGGATCAAGGGTCCCCCAGGTGACCTCCTGATATCTCCTTTGGACACATCCTGGAACTCCTGAAACAGAGAGGTGGTTTGAAGTCCTTCAACCCTTCAGCAAAGGAATCCGTGTACCTGCAGGCTTTTGGTACCTGCCCATTTACTTCCTGGGTGTCTCCACCCACCAACAAGCTCACTGAGTTGATCTCATCTGGGGTGGAAGGCCCCTGATGCCATTGAACCAATCCCCAAGAGACCAGACAGAATTATCACAGCCCCAGAGCATAAGCCCTTTTGGAAAAAGGGAGTTCCTGTAGATGCCATGGTGGTAGTGGCTGCCACTAAAAAGGAATTAGCAGAGGAAAGTTCCTGTATCCATCCCCCCAACAAGGAGTCACAGACGATGGATAGATTCGGGAAGCGAGCTTATGCTTCATCGACCTTTGCCCTGTGGTTCTTGAATTACCTGCCACATTTTACTAGATTACAAAGAGATTTGATTAAAGAGCTGTCAGATACTCTCTCAGGAGCTGTTTCTGAGAAGGTAAGAGAATCGGTCACCTGTCAGTTGGCTGCACTGACTTCCATTTCTAAGTTTGAAGCTCATTTGACATACAGCTGAAGGAACTACTAGTGAAGCTGGTTCAGTTGTTTCCATAAGGAGGCATGCCTGGATGCTATTGTGCGATTTTGCAGAGCCCTTCAAATCTTTGTCAGTGCATAATTTGATAGCTCATCCCTTTTTGGCCCGCCTGTCAGAGACACTTTAACTAGGTGTAACAAGGATGGGAAAGCCCTTTTTGCTATAGGAGTACATTTTCCACTCCTCAGAGGTCCTTTCCTATGAACTGAGAAACAGGCAAAATGTGGTTCAGAAAATCCCAAGGATTTTCCCAGAATACACCTGGTGATGGTTCTCCCAGGGACAGAGGGGGAAGAATAATGGAAGACGCTGCCCTCACGGCAGAGGTGGCCTGCAGCACCAGGGTTTCTGGGATTCTTTCTTCAGGAAGCCGTTCCAGCACTCCTGAACTGAGGCCCGATTGTTCACCTCTGGAGGCAGTCGGGGGTCACTTATCCCTCCACCTAAGAGCCTGGCAGGAAATAACTTCCTATACTTGGATGCAGAGAATCCTTTCCAGAGCTTATGTAATCCCCTTTTCCTTTCCTCCTCCCTTATTCAAAGACATTTCTTGATGTTCCACCCAGTCAGAGGGAACAAGCAGCCATTCAAATACAAAAGCTGCTAGAAAAAAGTGATCCAAGAAGTCCCACCAGACCAAATAGAATCCAGTTTTTACTCATTCTTTTTAGTGTCAAAAAAGACGGAATTGGAGACTAGTTTTGGATCTCGGCAAACTGAACAAATATGGTCGATAAACCAAATTCCAGATGGTCATGGTTCAGTCTATTTGTCAGTTTTTTAGGAAAGTACAACTGGATGTGCTCTACACATCTTTTATGATGCATACTACCACATAAAGATGGACGAGTTCTGCCCTTTGGTCTCAGCACAGCCCCTAGGGTATTCACCTAATGCAGTAGTAACAGCTTAAGACTGCAAGCATTCCTGGTGCTTCCATACTTAAATGACTGACTCATTTCTGTTACGACCAGGCAGCTAGTGCTGACAGCAAAACAAAGTCTTAGTTATGCGACCATCTAGGCATCACAGTCAACTTTGAGAAATCCTTGCTGAAAACAACACAAAATCTGACTTTTATAGAAGCTTTGTTGGACACAAGAACCTCTATTGCCTCACTTCCTCCATATCGATTGGGAACTATACAGATTCAAGTCCATTCACTATTTTAAAAAGAATTCCAGCACAGCTAGTACTCCTAAGCATTAATATCAATGGTGGCTACTATAAATCTTGTTCCCCTAGCCAGGTTCCACATGAGAATTTTACAGTGGCTGCTTGCAACATAATGGTCTATCCTTCAGTATCCCTTGTCAATGCCAGTCTTAATCAGCAACACATGCAAGAGACATCTCCTGTGGTGGATTCCTTCAAAACGAGTCTTACAAGGGCACCCATTCATTTCCCTTCAACCCAAGGCCACAGTGACCATGGACACATCCCAGCTTGGGGGGGGGGGTTGCCAGGGAAACGCAGTCCATGGCACTTGGTCCCCAACAGAGGCCAGTCTGCACATAAATGTTCTAGAGATGAGAGCAGTGCTGTTAGTGTTGCAAGCATTCCAGGGCACACTACCTGTAGGGACGATTGCGATTCAGACAGACAACATGTCAGTGGTCTGGTACGTCAATAAACAAGGGGGAGCCAGATTTACCCCTTATGCCAAGAAGCCCTCAGAGTATGGCAGTGGGCGATCTCATCCAACTGCTTTCTGATTGCAACGCATATTCCGGGAAAGTCATATGTGATAGCAGACAAGCTGAACATGTACATTCTTCTACCTCACGAGTGGTCCCTCAATCCAAAAGTTTCGGAAAGGATATTCCTCACATTGGGCCGGTTTTGCTGCAACTTTTTTTCCTCCCCTCTGAACAACAAACGCAGCAGCTACTCTCCTCTCATCTCCCCAGAGGGGGAATTACTGATGGATGCTCTTCACAGTTGGCCACCCAGTCTCCTTCATGCTTTTCCACAGACACCACTAATTCCCAAATTCATACAGAAAGCAACCAAGTTGAATAGCAAAGTCATCCTCATTGCCCCCTTTTGGCCTCGACAGATTTGGTTCCCCTTTCTTTGGCCTCATCTAATATAACAAACTTTGATTCTGGATCCAACTCTGGACCTTCTGTCATACTCGACAGGCATCAGTCACCTGGACATTACAACTCTCAAGCTGACAACTTGGTTTCTCCAATTCCATTAGTGGCCAAGCATGATACGCTCTCTTCCACAATCCTGCACATCTTTGTCATCTCACAAGCCATCTACATGTAAACGTTATGCAAGTAAATGGGAAAGATTTGTTCTTTGGGCCTCTCTATATCACCTTGATCCTTTTTCAGCACCAATTCACAAAATTCTTTTTTCTATCTTCCCATTTTCAATTAAGGCACTTCCACTTCTGTGGAGTCCAACTGGCAGCCATTTCTAATTTCCACAGTGGTTTCTATAGATCATCAGTGGCGTCACATAGGCTTTGTAAAGCCTTTTTGAAAGGTGCACTCCTCCTTAAACTTACAAGGATCCTACTCCTCCTTAGGACCTTATTCTGCTGCAGACTCTGACACAGTCCACTTTTGAACCAGCCTCTAGGTGTGATCTAAAGTTTCTGTCCTGGAAAACTTGTCTTTTTGGTAGCCATAGCCATCACCTTGGCTAGACGAATTTCGGAAATTCAAGCATTATCGTCTAGACCACCATATCTGATTGTTTGTAAGGATAGAGTTTCACTCAGAACCAACCCATCCTTTCTACCTAAGGTAGTTTTGAAAACCAACATTCTGGTGTTTTTCCCAAATTTTTTTTAACAAGGGTGATCTGTTAGATGTTCACAGACAGCTAAGATTTTACCTTGACAGGACCCAATGATATCAGGAAATCCAACCAGCTGTTTTTCCTTTAAACATTCTAAATTTGGACAACCTGTGAACAAAGTAACTGTAGCTAAGTGGATTTCAGACTGTATCTCATTCGTTTATAGGACAATGGGCATTTCCCTGCCTATACCCCACAAATGCACATTCAGCTAGAGCAGTAGCTACTACTACTATCTTCCAAGCAAGAGCATCCATTGGTGACATCTGTGCAGCTACAACTTGGGCGTCACCCCATACTTTTGCTATGCATTACAAGTTAGATCTGTTTAGGGAAAGAGCATCATTTGGTTCAGTGGAATATCCTTCCTTGAGTCCACCCAGGATTATAAGTAGCTGGGTACTCTGTCCCACGGATTGATGACAGAATGAAGATTGACATCTTCAGATAAATAAGTTGTCTTACCATAACATTTCATCTGAGTTGTCCATCTTCATTCATCATCAACTCCCCTCCCTCCTTTCCCCTGCCAGATTTCCTGGAAGAACAGACATTCACCTGAGATTTTTTCCTTTTGGAATATGTTGTTGTTGCAGATATTTTTATTTTATTTATTTATTTTACATTTGTTGACCGGGCGTGTCTGACTGGGCAGAAGACCTTTTTCAGCAGAGGCGCCCTGGGAGAAAAGCTCCAAGTTTTACAAACCATTTTAAAATTCCAAGAAATTTAAGAAAACTTGCAATAATACAATAATGTTTAAAGTCAAAAGACCATCAGTACTGTTACAAATTACGTTATAAATGCATAGGAAGTTACACGAAAAGCATAGGTAGTTGGTTATTTGGCTAGATGTTATGTGAACATATGAACTGTATGGTGTCTTGAAAGGTAAATACAGAGAAGGAATGGAAAGGAAAGTGTAGAGGTGAATATAGGAAGAGGATGTAGTAGGTCTGTCTTTCTGTTAACTGCAAACTTGATCTGAGGTAATTTACCCTAAGTATTAAGGGAAAGGGATCACTCAAGACTTTTGGGAATCCACAAGCTATAGAAGCGGACGAGTCAGTTCTGAAGGATTGGAACCGAACTCACAGGTTGATGAATGAAGATGGACAAACTCATATGGAACGTTATGGTAAGACATAACTTTTTGCTGCTCTTGTTCAAGTTAGTTGGCATTGAATTGACAAGTGGAAGACGTATTCACATTTTGTTTTGAAGGGATTATTACAAAGCATTAGCTTGCTGTCTTGTTTTGTTTGCTTTTGCAGTTAACTGTTGTCTTCCTGTGTAGTATTTAACTTTTTTTTTTGTCTTGTTCTGTTTTTTTTTTTTAAGGTTTGCCTGAGCAAAAGTGGAGAAGTCAATTCTACAAAGGTTGGAAATCTAGTAAAGGCCTATGTGGAAAAATATAAACATGCACGGAAGGGAAATCAGAAGATATGAGCAGAGTAAAATTACCCTTGAGCAGGGTAACCTATATTGAAAGGACTTGAAAATACTGATCAGCGTTCTGCTAAGTGCAATTTAACCACATGTACCGTACAGTAAAATTTGAGGCATAACAGACTGGATTTCAGATTTTGATAACATCAACTTTGTTATTGGCTTTTCTATGTAGGATTTAATATTTTGGTCCAAAATAAAATAGGTCTGTAATCCAGTTTCTTTGATTCCCTTTTTCTAAAAAAAAAAAAAAAAAAATGGCTACAGCAGGAGCTCTGCAGAAGCTGGCGGAGTGCATGTTTTTATTGGAAATGTGACACTGTTTTGGGAGTCTAGAAATTGTACAGCATTTGCCCTAAAAGTCTAAATGTAATTAGTCTCTTTCCGAGGACTCTGGTACTGGAAGAGGTATGTACAGTATAAATGTGTATATGTATATATATATATGTGTGTGATTTACAAGGTTATTTTCTGTAAAATTAATATTTCTTTGATACTATATTCCATGCAGTAGCTGCTTAAATATGTTGCCCTGGCAGATTTTATGTGTATAAATGAAATGCAAAAGTCAATTTATTAAGTCACTGTACCCACTTTAAGGTAGCAGTACAAGAACATTGTGTACCCTATAACTAGTATAACAGGAATGTACTACCCATGTATTTCAGGGTATTGCAGTTATCTGAAAGGCACCAAAATGTTACACTGCTCATATGGTACATATCTACACTTGTTACTTGTGGAGGGGAGGTCCCTGATGCTGTTTCCTTCAATTTTGATGTCTGTAAATTTTCTCTTCCATTTGTGCAACCCAGCCTTATGTAGGCAGGTTATGTTTAAGAAATATTGTAATTTAGGATTTTAATCCATTATTGATTTTTTTTTTTACCTTTTACTGAAGGATTGTGGAGGAAATTCTTATACATGATAAAAATCACTAAAATGAGTGATACAAGAACTCAGTGCTGTCAACATTAATTTTATCATTTTCTATATTCTGTTCTCACTAATTTTTTCCACTGTACATGAGTAAAAATGAATAAAAAACTCTCCTTTCTTCAGACTGATTTTGATATCTGTGTACCCATCTAGAAAGCTATATGTAGCTGTTGTACATGTAAGAAAATGAACATTGTAATTTATTTAGAACTTTGTAGTCTCAATATTTAGGTTGAAATGGCATAATCTGTTAAAGCAGCATGTTTCTGTTTTAAAAGTACAGCTCACTGCATCTCTTCCAGTTAAGTTTTTTCAGTTAATTCTAAGTTATATTCTAAGTAAAAAGCTTGTATGTAGTACATTCAGTTGCTTATGTTTAAAACCCCTTATTTTGAGGTATTAGCTTCATCCTAGGCCAGTTGAACAGGCAATGTTCAACAAACGCACAGCCTTACTTGGCAAAGTAGTGCCCTGCTACCCTGTCTCTGGCACTCGACCAGTGCCCATAGCTCCTCCCTCTGTCTGCCTGTGGGTGTGACAGGCTGATCATCTCAGAGTACAGGGACTGTTTTGACCCACAGTATTCTAATGCCACAGTAAGAGAAGAATCTCTGAGAAAATTACACTTTTCTCTGGATTTTTTAGCTGCTGAGCTCAGATAAGAAACCCTTTGGGGTTTTTATTATCTCCCTCTGCTTTTTTTTTTTGTCAGTGCTGGAATAGTGTATTCTGCTTCTTTGACTTTTTTTTTTTTATTAGAAATTTTGTTTATGCTTCTGTTTTTACTTTGGCACAGTAAGGCCTGTTGGTTCCAAGCTTCATTTGAAGGTTTTGACGAGGAAACTTGGTGATATTGCCATTGTTTTCTTTGGAGTTATGATTGAAGTGATTGAACAGGATTGCAGTATTTTAAAATATTTTTTTTCTGTAAATCGCAGATGTCCTTCAAGGATGCATCTGCAGTCCTTACAAATGGGTTGTCCTGTCGTCAGGCAGCCCTTCGGTCGGCCGGATTCCAAAGTCTGGGTCTGGCCTCGGCTGGTGTCGCACTTCACCCGACGTCATAGCTGCAGTTCTTCGGGTATAAAGGCATCAGCCGACGCCATTTTCCTCAGTCTTTCTTGCCGCGTGGCGCCCGAAGCAGAAGCTGTTCACAAGTGCCGGTTGGTCAGAACCAGAGATTACTACTACAAGTACCGAAGACTTCTAAAAAGCTAAGTACCCCGTTGGGACTCTTTCTTGCCTCAGCCGATGTCAGAAAAAGTGAATAACTGTTTAACTTGTGGGAAACAAATACCTCATAAAGATTTCCACTCTTACTGCTTACCTTGTTTAGGCCCAGACCACGACGTAGCAGCTTGTCCAGCCTGTGCTTCTTTCAACCGACGGACGCTTAGACGTCGGTCGGAATTTGCTGAAGAGTTTTTCGGCTCCGATTTTGCTTACATTATGCCGTCGGATACTCCGACTACGCAAATTTCTAAAAAACGCAAGGAAAAGGACCGACACTCGCGGTCCGCGGTTTCGGCCGAAACCGCGGTTAAGCCAACCGCGAGTGTGTCGGTTTCGGCTGAAACCGAGTCCACGGTTCTTCCTTCGGCCGAACGCTTACCACTTACCGAGGCCTCATCCAGCCTGGCTGAATCTGCTACTGAAATCCCACCTGCTCTTGCAGGTTCGCAGGATTTATCTGACACTATCCCTTTGGATATTTCTACCCCTGCACGTGGAGCTGCTAGGCCTCCTGCATCCATGTCTATTAAGGCCTTTGCCAGGGCTAAAGCAGCAAAAACTACCAAATCTGTGCCTGCTAAGACCCCCTCTCACAGGCCTAGTTCCAGTTCACAAATGCTTAGTCTAGCAGAGGATCTCATTTCTTTGATCCGGGGATCCCAACCACATCCAGACAGGGCCTCTCACCCACCTCCAGAGAAGAGGACTAGAGTAGAGCCCCTGAGCCAGTTTCTTCAGATGGCTCCTCTGATGAGTCAGATAATTCAAACCCTCTAGAGGGCCCCTTTTCTCCTTATGAGGACTCTGATGCAGAAGACTCCATTCCTTCTGCCTCTCCGCCTGAGGAATTTTCTTTTGGGGAAACCTTGCATGCTATGAGGGAACAATTTCAATGGCAGGGCCAGGATTTCTCAGACTCTAGGAAAAGGCTTAGAACCTTTCTGCATTTGCCACAGCATAGGCCTTTAGCCATTCCTCCAGTACTTACTGTTGTGGATGATGCTTTTAATGATGCTTGTACTGCTCCTGATTCTCTTCCTCCGGCCCCTGCTAAGCCCGATAGGTACTACAGGGTTCCGGACACACATTATCATTTTTATAAGGCCCCTTTTGCAGATCTCGAAACTATCTCCCAGGGACCCAAGGCTGTAGCAGCTTCTTCTACCAAAAACCCCCTCCCCTCTGAAAGGGAATCTAGGGCCTTATGGGGTAAAAAAGTTTACACTTCTGCTACTCTTTCAGCTAGGGCCTTGAACTGTCAATTCCACATGATTCAGTATCAGGAATTTATGTTAGACCAATTAACTAAAAAACTGTCCTCGGATGAACCATTAGACAAAAAATCTGTACAGGAAATGGTACATAACATTCAGCAGGTCAGTAATCATTCCTTAAAATGCGGCTATGATGCACTGGAGGCTTCCTTTAGATCAGCCATGACTGGCACAGTGATCAGAAGACATGCATGGTTGAAAGAGCAGTCCTTACCAGACCATGTAAAATCAAAGCTCCTAGATGCTCCCATGGATAAGCTCAATTTGTTTGGCTCCCTGCAGCAGGTGCTGAAGAAGGTGGAAGAGAAAGCAAAATCTGTCCAGACAGTCAAGGATTTCTTGCAGGTCCAGCCTCCAAGGTTTAGCAGGAACTGGCCTTCCAAGAATTGGTCCTTTCCAGACACCTCCAGAGCTCCGAGAGGCAGGAATAGGCGCTCAAGAGGCAGGGGTCAATCCAGAGGTGCCTACAGAGGGGACGTCAGTGGCAGGCTAACAACCAGCGAGGTACAGCCACAGATCCAGCCACCACCACTTCCACAGGACAATCACAGTGACTTGGCTCTGGCACCGCCTACCAGGGAACAACTAGAAGCACCCTTAGGCGGGAAGCTAGCCTTATTTTCAGTAAACTGGCATTACATCACAGGAGACAAATGGATTTTACAGACAATAGACCAAGGTTACAGGTTTCACTTCCATACTCTACCAAGGAAGAGAGGAATGCCAAACCTACCTCCAAATCAGAAGCCAGAAGTTCTAGAACAAATAACTCTCTTACTAAGGATGAGAGCTATAGAAAGGGTGCCATCTATGGAACAAGGACAAGGATTTTACTCCAGACTCTTCCTGGTACCAAGAAAAGAAAACCAATGGAGACCTATTCTCAACCTGTCCGCTTTAAACACATACCTCATTGTTCCAAAATTCAAAATGCTGACCCTACAGCAGCTTCTTCCCATGCTGGGCAAGGAGTCTTGGCTGGTAACTCTAGATCTCAAGGAGGCATACCTGCACGTCCCCATACGACCAAATTGCAGAAGATACCTCAGATTTCTTGCAGGATCAGAGCATTATCAATTCTCAGCATTGCCCTTTAGCTTATCTACTGCGCCCAGAGTATTCACGAAATGCCTGGCATCAGTAATTGCTCATTGCAGGCTTCAGGGAATTCAAATTTATCCTTACCTGGACGACTGCCTGTTACAAGCGGACAACAAAAACAAATTAACAAAAGATTTGGAATGGGTCATTCATCTACTACAAGCCCTGGGATACACAGTCAATATAAAAAAGTCAAGGCTGATACCATCCCAAAGGATAACCTTCTTGGGTGCAGATTTGGACACATCAAAACAAATGGCATTCCTGACAGTAGAAAAACAGGAGCAACTCCCTTTCTACTTCATGGCATTAACAAAGCAGAACCAGCTAACAGCAAGAAAAGTCCTGCAAGCTCTCGGTTACATGGCATCCTGCATAATATTGATTCCACATGCCAGACTACATATGAGGAAGTTACAGTGGTACCTAAGGAATTTATGGTCTCAGCACAAGCACAGCCTAGAAACCCAGATTCCAATAATTCCATGCCTGAAGCAAGAATTCCAATGGTGGGCTCAGGCCTGTCAATCAAACAAGGGACTGCCCTTCCACAGCACTCAACCAAGACAGACCATCACAACAGGCGCCTCAGACCTCGGTTGGGGCGCACATGCTGGACAAGTGCATACAAGGCTTATGGACTCAAGACCAGCTGCACCTACACATAAATCAAAAGGAAATGCTGGCAGTAAAACTGGCAATTCAGGCATTCAGACCATTTCTTCGACAGGGTCAACTGCTGATAAGGACGGACAACACCACAGTTATGTGGTACATCAACAAACAGGGAGGCACACATTCATACCCTCTATGCCGGATGGCAATGGACCTCTGGAATGTGGCACTGAGCTTCAACATTCAGCTACAAGCAATTTTTGTGCCAGGAAAAGAAAATATACTAGCAGACATCCTAAGCAGAACTACCACGGATGCCCACGAATGGATGCTGCATCCGGACATCTTCAAAACCATTACAGGGAAATGGGGACTACCAGAAATAGACTTATTTGCATCCCCACACAATCACCAACGGAAAAAATTCTGCACAAGGACGTACCACCCACTTGCTTGGAAAATGGACTCCCTATCTTTCAGTTGGAAAAACCTGACAGCATATGCATTCCCACCTCTTCCTTTGATGCACAAGGTGCTATTGAAGATCAAAGAAAGACCGTCCAAGGATCATCCTGATAGCTCCAGTCTGGCCAAGGCAACATTGGTACCCATTACTGAGGAGCATGTCTCGGGAACAAATATGGCCTCTGCCCCTAGTTCCCTTGCTGTTAACACAGAACAACTTCAAAACCCTGCATCCAAACCTGAAAACACTGCAGCTGGCTGCCTGGAACATTGCATAAGACCAAATAACCCAGATTTATCTCAAAGGGTTAAAGACATTATCTTGGAGGCTCGCAGACCCTCAACAAGAAAAAATTACTCAGCAAAATGGAAAAGATATCTCATTTGGAGTACTGCAAAAGGAGAGAATGTGTCACTGGTAAACATAGCTAACATCCTGGAATACTTGGCAGAGCTCTTCCACAACGGCCTGTCCTATTCTTCCATTAAGATTCATGCATCAGCTATTTCAGCAGAATACAACTTGGATCCTCCAGTCTTCTCACATCCTCTGCTCAGGCAGTTTCTGAGAGGGATTAAAAATGTAAAGCCACCTAGGAAGCCACCATTGCCAGCATGGGACTTGAACTTTGTGCTAGAAAAGTTGACACTCCCTCCTTTCGAGCCAGCAGCAACAGCAGAATTACAGTACTTATCATGGAAAACTGCTTTCCTGCTTGCAATCACTTCAGCAAGAAGGGTATCTGAGCTACAGGCATTAATGGCAGTACAGCCCTTCCTGATCTTCCATCAAGATAGAGTGTCCATGAGAACTAATCCTACTTTTATGCCAAAGGTGGTCTCCAGGGTATCTTTAAATCAAGCTATCCACCTACCTACATTCTTCCCCAACCCACAGAACAGGCCGGAAAGACTGTTGCATACCTTGGATGTACATAGACAATTACGTTACTACCTGGACAGGACCAAGAGCAATAGAAAGACTGACCAGCTACTGGTAGCATATGCGACAGGAATGGAAGGAAAAGCAATTTCAAAACAGACAATCTCTAAGTGGATAGGAAATTGCATTAGATTTTGTTACTCCTACCATGGGAAGAAAACTCCAGAAAACATCAGGCCTCACTCTACAAGGGCTACAGCCACTACCACAGCTTTCTTACGAGGAGTGGCTACCAAAGACATTTTAGAGGCTGCTACTTGGAGCTCCGTGCATACATTTGCCAAGCATTATAATTTACCTTTATACTCCAGATCCCGAGCAGGTTTTGCCACTGCTGTTTTGCAAGGGATCTTAACTACACCATAATCTTATTTCTCCTCCTCCCCCAGTTTGGCTATGGTATTCTACCCATTTGTAAGGACTGCAGATGCATCCTTGAAGGACATAGTACAGTTTTGTACCTGCCATAAATGTAGATGTCCGATAGGCATGCATCTGCAGTCAGGATTACCCACCCTCCTTCCCCTCTGTGGTACTCCTATGGTATTTGCCCATCTTGTAGCTAGCTGGCGGAATCTATTATGGTGTATTTGTTTGTATATATGTACATACATGCTTATTTTTTGTTTGCTCTCTACTATTTGGAACCATTTGCATTTATCCAAATTTAGCCTTCCTAGAAGGCACCTGGCATCTGGGGCAAGAAACACTGAGGAAAATGGCGTCGGCTGATGCCTTTATACCCGAAGAACTGCAGCTATGACGTCGGGTGAAGTGCGACACCAGCCGAGGCCAGACCCAGACTTTGGAATCCGGCCGACCGAAGGGCTGCCTGACGACAGGACAACCCATTTGTAAGGACTGCAGATGCATGCCTATCGGACATCTACATTTGTGGTAGGTACAAAACTGTACTTTTTAGCACTACAATTCGTGCAGTAATTTTTAGAGTAGTAACCCTTGCAGAAAGACTTCAGATTGTTTTTGGTGCCATTTTGTGTTGAAAAATTATTGTCAGAAATGTTTATCAGTTTGAATTCTTTCTTGTCTAATACTGTTTTAAGCTGTATCCACTAATTTGTACTAAAACTAGCTTTTTTAAATGTACAAAATCATGAGACTGCATGTATTTTGAGTTTTGATGCCTTGATCTTTGAAACTGAAAATACTGGTATGTTTTTGATGTAGTGTTCATAATAGTATCTCTACAGTAAGTCTTTAAATTGGTATTTAGAGGGAGATGAATGGAATTTGTCTTTTTTACTGGGCTGACTGTGCAGCCAGTATCTGATATTGAGCTGACTAGCTTGTTGTCCCCTGATTTGATGGACTCTACAGTGTCCCCCTACCCACCTCCTCCATCATCTACCCCTTGTGCACCTAAAAAACAGCAAATATGCCTTAACTTATTACTTGCAATTCTTCAGTAGCCTTAAGCATATTATTAGATCACTTGTCCTCTTTTGATTTCAGGTCCACTTGTGTGGTGGTAGTACCACAACTGTGCATGATTTGAGGGTCAGACATCCTCCGGGGCTGCACAAGCACCTGGTTCAGGTACAAGAGAACCAAACTGTTTAAGTGCACTTGAAGTCAGGGTTGCAGAATTTGTTGCCAGTATTTGATAGCCTCCCCTGTGGATTCTCCCACTTGTGTAATGAATGCAAAAATAAAACAGAAGACCCACCTGAGTTTGTGGCTATAGCTAGATCCATTGTTTAGGTAATTGATTATGGGGTGCAAAGCCAGATTGAGTAACGCTGGTGCTCGCACCCTTCTTCAACCATTGAGAGATCCTCCTTTTGAAACGGATTTGGAATCTGATATTTCAGAAGTATCAAGAGTCTGATCAGTCAACTTCCACTGAAGATGAACAGGTGCAGAATCCCAAACAGATGTTTTCTTTTTCCCAAATACTGGATAGATTTAAGGATGCATTCAGTTGAGAGCAATCTTCAGCTACTCCTGAGGTCAGCAAGCTATATGATCCTTTATAGGATGAGGCCTGGGACCTTCCCTGCATTAATCCTAGCATTGGAGAATGTTTAAGAAAGCTTGCAATTCACTTCTGTTTGAATGAGTTATTGCCTAGAAAAGTGTTCCAAGAAATTTGTGATGTGCTCGATTATGCCTAGTTTCCAAGACCCATTGTTTGTGGATCCTGCTGCTGTGTCCCTGGCAACAACTGCCAACAAAGACTGTCTTCATCAAACCCTGTTCCTTCAGATAAGCTAGGCAAGTGGCTAGCATCTCAGGGAAAGAAGCATGGTAGCCTTTTAAGGTGTTTAACTACCAGTGTTTTATGTATAGTTTGTGTTGAGATGTATATGTAGTTTAGACAAGTTTACTGCACCAGTTACCTGCTGAGCAAAAGTCTTTGTCAAAGATATTTTGTCCAATGTTTCCTCAAGTGTCTAAACATACTTTAGAGTTCCTTGGGAAGGAGCTGATACTGTTTCTAGAAATGCAGCGACGTGTGTGGTGATATAGGTATGCTTAGTTGCACAGTCAGAATTTTCTGAGGAATTAAAAAATGAGATTATGAACGTTCCACTTGATTCTGATTGTGTGTTTAGCTGCTGTACCAGTCACATCCTTAAACACTGGTGTGGAAGAGTAAACTGATGGAAGAGGTGTCTAAAATGTTCCACATTCCCAAGTTTCCCTCCATTAAGCAGGATATTTTTGGCGGTCCATCAAGCAGTAGTCCCAGCCAAGACACCAAAAGGAACTGGCAGGACAAGGGGATGTCCTTCTAATCTCATGTTGCAGTACTCATAACAGCAGGTAGGTTGCTGTCTGCAGCACTGGACATCCTGCCAGTATACCAAAGTCTTAGGAGCAGGGGTGCATGCGGCGTTTGATGTCAGAGCCGTAAACCAACATTGTCTATAAAGGTGATGTCTGCACATACCCCCTTCAAAACATTTTCTGCAGCAGTGATCTTCGGACCTCTGATAATCAGCTTCAGGAAGCAGTTCGCTCATTTGACGGCTGTGCACTACAGATAAGTACCCTTTGGGTTTTTTGTTATCTATTCCTTAGCTTTTCAGACATGCATGTCAACTAGAAAGGGGAAGTGTGCTTGTTGAAGACAAATTCCATACAAAGACACGCGTAAGTGCTTGTTTTGTCTAGGGGAGGCCCACGACCGTATGGCTTGCGATATTTGTAAATTGTTTTTGCCTTAAACTCTTCGCAGCCATCTGGCTGCTCGCAAACTCTGTCTCGAGAACCAGAGACTCCGGCGTCTAGCATTAGGTGTGGAGGGCGGGGAAGATACTTTCCTACAAGCCACCTAGAAAGAAGGCCAAAAAAGTTAGGCCAGACTCCCATGCTGCACCTCAGGAGTCCGGTGGAGACAGGTTCTGTAAAGCTCCTCAGGATTTCTAGTACCGGTTTTAAGAACCCCCCCTGCTGACCCTGCAATCATAGCAGTCTCACCTGACAAATCCTCTAGGTAGTTGCCTTCTACTTCCTTATTCCTTACTGACAAGGACAGCACTTTTATGGATAGGCTAGAAAAGAAGGTCTGTACTACTTCCACTTTTGCCATCAGAGCCCTAAACTGTCAAACCCACATGGCCAGGTTGGTTCTAGAAACCTTTTCTTAAGCTGCAACCTTCTTGCCTGATGTACCAGACTCACCTAATATCCAACTAAACTCCCTTCTCTCCTCTCCACTGCCTCACAGGTGACTAGGAACTCCTTAAGTGCAGTTACGATGCAGTGGAGGCCTGTTCAAAATCTGCAGCCTCAGGTTCTGTATTTAGAAGATACTCCTGGGTGAGGCTACATCTCCCTAAGATGTGCAAACCAAGTTGTTGGATGCACTACAAGAATAATAAGGCCCTTTTCGGTGAAGCATCTGCAGAACTCCTCAAATCCCTGCAAGAAAAGGGAAAGGAGTTGCAAAATTTAAAACATTTTCTGGTTTCACGTATCCCTAGGTACCATAGAAACTACCCTCAAAGGACTACCATAGGAGACAGTCTTCTCATTCTGCTCTACCACAGGTTGAAGGACTGAGGCAACCTAGGAAACATTCCATTCCTAGAACCCTTTCCTCCGATAATAACACTCCCTTTCGGAGGTAGCCTGACCAGGACAGAACCCCTCAACTGTGACTAAAACCCACTGCCTCTCTGCACCCCCCTGTCCCTTCGCCTCACACTCTCCCTACTCTCCTGGTGGAAGATCACCTCAGAAGCCTGGGTCCTCTCCATAATCCAAAAAGGTTATTTTGTGACTTGGGCCGTACCCCCCCCCCTTCCAGGGGATACCCCTGCCCCCTTCAAGTCAACTCCATCTTTTCCCCTCTATTCTAGATCAACTTCAGGACCAGGGTACCATAGAAAGGTCCCACCCCTCCCGGTAAACCAGGAATTTTACTCCAGGATGTTTTTGGTCCCGAGAAAAGATGGTCCTTGGAGACCAATTGTGGATTTGCCCATACTCTACCTTTATGTCAAGGTTCCCACCAGAATGCTCACCTTGCAGCTGCTGTTGCCCCTTATCCTCCACCAGGCCTTTATGGTATCCCTGGATCTGAAGGACACCTACCTTCACATTCCTATTCACCCCTGCTACAGGAAATTCCTACATTTCTCAGTAGGTTCCTTGCATTTTCAATTTTCTGCATTACCTTTTGGGCTCTCCACAGTCCCCAGGGTGTTCACAAAGTAGCACCAGTGACTGCCCACTGCAGAACACAGGGCATTCAAATATACCCATATCTAGACGATCTGTTAATACTTCGCCAGGACCTTCACACCCTGCAACATCACCTACTGTTGGTGACTAGAACTCTGGCAGACCCTGGGGTTCACTGAACCACGAGAAGTCCTACTTGACCCCCTACAAAAGACCTAGTCTTTCTAGGGTGCAGGATAAGAACCGACAAGATGGCAGCCTTCATCCCCTGTCAGAAGGTAAAAGACCTCGCTCTTTATCTTCAGACTTTTCTCTCTCTTCAAACACTTCTAACCAGAGAATTTCTGAAAGTCTTGGGCCACATGGCATCCTTGATAAAAATGCTTCCTATGCCAAGGCTGCATATGAGGAAGATCCAGTGAGCACTAAAGACTCGTTAGAATTAACATTCTCATCCCCTGGATATCTTCCTCTCCTTACTACCATGCCTGGAAAAAGAGTTGGAATGGTGGATTACAGCCATCAATCTCAACCAGGCCATACCTTTGCAGTTACCTCCACCCTCATAGCAAATCTTCTTAGATGCTTCAGACTTGGATTGGGGATGGGGGGGGAGTTTACATCACCACCAAAAAGTAAGCAAAGTGCAGGGAGAGTAGTCTCTACTCAGGCAAAGGGATCACATCAACATCAAAGAGATTAGGGCCCTTAACTTAGCACTACATATCTTCCAACCAGCCCTCCTATCAGGCACCTTGAAAGTAGTCACAGACAATATGACTGTCTTGTACTACATAAACAAGCAGGGGGGCAAGGTCTTACCCTCTTTGCAGCGTAACCATTCAGATTTTGTCTCTAGCCTCAACCCTGCATATCCACATTCAAGCAGTGTACATTCCTTCAGCAGAGAATGCAGTGGCAGACACTCTCAGCAGAACTTCTGCACCCTCTCACGAATGGATGCTTCACAGAGAGGGGTTCCTAGACCTTGTACACAAGTGGGGTATTCCTCAGGCAGACCTGTTTGCCTCGTCCCAGAACAGGCAGATGCCTCTGTTTTGTATGAGGGATCCACATCCCCATGCTTGAAAAGTGGACGTCTTCTCTTTCTCTTGGGCGGGGATGTATCTGTATGCCTTGCCTCCCCCCACGCTGATTCAGAAGGTCCTCCTGAAGACTCAGAGGGACAAACCAAAAATTCTGCTGGTATCTCCCTTCTGGCCAAGACAACATGGGTTTCCCCTTCTTCATCTTTTAGCCAAGGGCAGTCACCACAGGTTCTTATCCCCTTCAGGCACCTATACTCAGCAGGCATACTGAATGGCCCTGCAGGAGGCCAGGAAACCCAGTACCAGGAGAAATTATGTGGCAAAATGGAAAAGATTCTCCAGGTGATGTCATAAGAAAAAACAGGACCCTTTACTCACTCCTGTACCCATTGGTCCTTTCTTGCTTGTGTGAGCTTCTGAATTCAGGACCAACATACTCTTCTGTTAAGGTCCACTTGTCTTCCTTTGGGACTATCAAGGAAATATTGGCAGTAAGCCATTCACCGCTTATGGACTCAGGGGTGACTTCTGGTGGTTACAGACAAGAACACAGTTATTTGGTGTCTCAACAAACAAGGAGGTACAAGGTCAGTACCCTCTGTACTGGTTGGTAGTGATGGCTTGGGAGCTGACTTTATAGCATTCTGACTCTTCGGGCATCATACATCTCATCACAGCAAATTGTCATGCCAGACAATCTATGATAATCCTGGACAGACCTGCATGATTGTCAGCTCAAGGCAGTGGTGTTCCAGGATCTAGTCTAAATATTCAGAACACCTCACATACATCAGTTCATCTCCTTTCAAAACAGATGTGAATAAATTTTGTTCGAGATATCTTTGCAAAAAAAATTGAAGGACGTATGCATTCGTATTCCCTTTGATGGGAATGTTTCTGTGTATGCGTTTCAACTGTTTCCACTGATTCACAAGGTACTTCTGAAGGTTCAGAAAAAAATGCCAGAGATTGTTTCCCCTTCTAATGGCCAAAGGCAATTACTACAGACTTCCTCACACTCCGATTTGCCCACACATTTATGGCTGTTCCTAACTGTAGGAACAGTAAGGTTTTCAACTGTTAGTACATAGTAAATGCTTGAAGAATGTAAAAGCTGTTAGATTTTGAGATAGAACCTTGCACAAGGAGGTGCAGGACATAGCTAGAGAAGTTGTACAGATAGCCAGACACTCAAATGTGGATATGACACCCTAGGTGCTTCCTGCAGAGCAGCTGCCACATGCGGACATGCATTGATTAGAACTCGGCCATTGTCAGACAAAGTAAAAGAGTTGTTGGATGCACCACTAGACAGCGTTCCTATTCAGACCTCCATCTGAAAAAGTCTATGTGAAACTCGACAAAAAAAAAAGCAAATTAAAACTGTCAAAGAATTCTACTTCTCTCCAACACTGAGGTACAGTAGAAACCATCCCTGTAAACCTTGACCCCCTCCACCCAAACAAGACAAGGTGAGGCCTTCTTTTGGAAAAAGACCAAGGCAGTCCATAAGATGGCAAACAGAACAGCCCCAGAGATCAGTTGCCACCAAAGAGCATGCCCATCACAGAGAGCAGCTGTTATGTGCTAAATCACCCCTGCTTCTTTCCTTCCCTCCCTCCCAGAAATCTGGCAGGAAGGCTTTCCCTCTTCTTATGCCAATGGGAGACGATTACAAGGAATCAGTGGATCATCAGCATTGTAGAAGAGGGATACTATATCCATTTTGGGGAAATCCCACCTTTCTTGGGCATACCAACATCCCCACAGGAATACGAAAACCTCTTGCCCAGATTTATCAAAGATTTGCTTCAGCAAGGGGACTATACAGCCAGTTCACCCAGGTCAAGAGGGGAAATGTGTTTATTCAAGGATCTTCCTGATCCCAGGAAAAGATGGAACCTAGAAACCTATACTGGAACTTTTAAAGCTAAACAAATTCCTCTTCATGCCAAAATTCAGGATGCTTGCTTTGCAAAAGCTGCCACCCATGATTTTTCAGCACACCTCCATGGTCACTATTGACCTAAAGGATGCTGACCTTCATGTTTCCTTTAACAATCAGTCACAGAAAATACCTACAAATCATAGCATCACCCATACACTTCCAGTTTTATGTTTTACCATTTGATTTCTCTACGATCTCTACTGCCCCAAGAGTTTTTACAAAATATTTGTCACCCCTGTTAGCACATTGCAGAATGCTGGGGGTACACATGTATCACTGCTTAAACTGTCTCATCCAAGGAATATTCAAACCTCTTCAGAATGCTTCCAAAAGGTGGGTCTCACATTATATGTGCAAAAGTCTCAATGGCACCCCAAACAAGAATCCTGTTTCTGGGGGTCCTGATAGACTCAGTCCAGCAGAAACTGTTTCTCCCTCAGGACAAGATGGTTTTCCTGACTATTTGAGCACCCTGCTCACAAAAACATACTCTCTCTCTCTCTCTCTCTCTCTCTCTGACAGAAGGCTCTTAAGGATCTTAGGGGATGGGGTCTATTCGAACCCTTAAAAGTTCGAATCATTAAAGAATGAACTTTAGTGATCGAACGCTTAAAAGTTTGAATATCTATAAAAAGAATATTTAAAAAAAAAAAGTAAAGGGTTTAAGCAGCGGGCAAGCCCCCCTGCACCCCCCATGTGGGCTGTGCCCCCAACACCCCCCTGTTATTTAAATATACCAACTCCGAGATCGCACTTCAGTGTGCTACAGTGCAGAAACAGAATATTTCCCATTTCCTACACTGTAGCGTGATCTTGGAGTTGGTATATTTAAGTAGCGGGGGGGGGGGGGTTTAGTGATTCAAACTTTTAAGCGTTCAAATATCTAATATGGACCCAGGGAATGTGGCATTCTTTATCCTGCTGGTCCCTTTAGCAAAGCTACACTTGAGGAAACTCCAGTGGTTTCTCAAAATTGTCTGGAAGCATCACTTCCAGCCCCTAGAAACCGGCTTCTTCAACCCTTGTTCCTGTGCCTCAAGAAGGAACTTCCATGATGGCAGGACACCATACAAAAGAACAGGGGAGCAACTTTCATGCTGCCTCAGGCAAAGTCATCCATCACTATGGACAGCTCAAATGTAGCTTGGAGACCCCACTTAGACCAGCTGAGAATGCAGGGCATTTGGTGTCCACAACAGAGGAAATTTCTAAAGGAAATGTTAACAGTCTTCCTAACCATAAAAGCTTTGACAACATTTAAGCCTACAATAGCTCTCAACCTTTTAGCACAACAAATCTGGACAAAGCCAAAAATAATGGGAGGACAACGCCTGTAAAATGGGGATAATTTATCAATATTGCTCTTATAAACTTAGATCGTTGCTAGAAATAAAGGGTCTTGTATTACTATGCACTTTCTGAAGGTTACGGAGTCTAAAACTATCTCATTATTTAGTGAATTCATTCCTCACTGATTCACCACAAAAATCCAGAAAATCAGATTTTGAGGAACAGACCAAAATTATGAGGCAAAAATCTGAACATTCTGCAAAAATCTGTACAGTTGAGAGGTATGAAGGAAATCTGCAAATCTGGACACAGTACCACAGTCATGTGATACATAAGGGAGGGCCCTGCCTTACCAACTGTACAGCCCTACCAGAAAGATCTGGATGTTAGCCCAAGACTTAACATCATAGCATTATACATCCCAGGCTACAGCAGTCTTCTTGCAGACTCCTTGAGCAGGGGCCTACTAAATCCAAACAAATGGATGCTGAAAAGGGAAGTCTTCCTGGATCTCACTACTCTGAGGGATATGCCCTCTTATGACTTTTTTGCCTCTTTCCACAGCAAGCAACTTCAGAGATTCTGCTCCTAAACAGCAGTGGGGAGCATGGAAGATAGATGCCTTCTCCTTCGCTTGGACCCATCGTTTCCTCTATGCCTTCCCTCCCTATTACCCTTGATTCAGAGGATACTTATAAAGATAATGACCAACAGGCCCCAGCATGATACTGGTAGCACTCTTCTGGCCCAGACAACATTGGTTCTTTCTTCTCCTCACCCTCACCCTCAGCAAGGGGGGAGGTTTTGCATGCTCACAGAGAACATACCACCATAGCCAAATCAGGGGATCAGTCTTTGCCCCAACCTGGCATCATAATCTAGCTGCCTGGAGGATTGGGTCATGATAACCCACCTTGATGTCTTACCCAAAAGAGGTGCCATCTGTTTTAAAGGAGGCAAGAAAGCCTAACACCAGAAAATCATACATAGCAAAATGGAAGAGATTTTCAACCTGGTGTCATGGCTGACAAACTGTCCTAGCTCAGACAGACATCAGTTCAGTACTGCTTTACCTATCACACCTGGTCGAATAGGGCCTTGCTTATTCCAGCATAATGGTTCATGCTTCTATCTCAGCTTGCCTGTAGAGTATTCTACTACCCTTCTCTCACCCTCAATTGAAACTGTTTCTAAAAAGGGTGATTCACTTGTGACCTTCCAGAAGGACCCCCATTCCAGCATGGAATCTAAACTATGTATTGCAAAAACTAACCCTGCCATCATTTCAGCTGGAAGAGTCTCTGAATTGTAAGCTGTCATGTATAGAGCCCTTCACTGTTTTCTTCCACAGGGACAGGGTAACCATCAGAACAAAAACCCATCATTCATGCCAAAGGTGGGTTCAGAATCCAATCTTAACCAGGCTATCCACCTGCCTGTTTTCTTCCCAAACCCAAAGAACAAAGCGGAAAGAACCTCCACTCACTGGATGTTCAGAGACAAATCGGGTACTGTCTGGATAGAACAAAAAGTACAGACGGCAGACCAGTTGTTGGTATCCTTCTCCGAGGGAAGACATGGCAAAACGGTCTTTAAGCCAAACACATTCTAAATGGATTGCAATCTGCACCAGTAGGCAAGCCTGTACCGGACCACATTAGAGCCCATTCCATCAGGCATCATGGGGCAACTACCACTGCTTTCCTCAAATGAATTCCCACTCAAACCTTCTTGGAGGCCACTTAGAATTCAAGTACGAGCCTAGCTGCCCTTCCAGGTCATTTTAAGCCTAGCCAGTTCCCCCTTTTGTGCTTAAATTAACCTATCCCATTTGGAGTTAGATTGGTTCAACTTATCCCATGGTCGCTAAATATATAACTGGGATCATACCATAGGCAGTTTGGGGGGAACCATGCTGTCCATTAGTACAGGAGGCAGTCGTAAATTTTCTTTTTCCCTTTCATAGATCCACATTGTGCCTGAATATGGACAGGGATAAGCTTTAATCTTATGTCATTTTCATTCATTACTCAACGAATGGGCCTCTGATCTGAATCTCTTCTCTAGATTTTTGGATCCAACTCTCGTGCTTCTCCCATTCCCCGTAATGTCTCAGACCACTTAATTGCCTCAGATCTCATTTGCTGCTCTAACGATTCAGTCTGGATTGCTGTGTCTCAAGCTCAGGGAGTTATTTTCTCTAAGTTAGTAATAACTTTAAAGTTTAATTCTCTTTAATCTATATGTAACTTGTCTATAGCCATCCTCTCTCAATCCGCTCAATTCCCTTTTTACTGTCTTTACCATCATTGATATTTGACATTTGTTTACCAGGAAAATCCAACTTTGTCACACAAAAAAAACATTTTCAGTGGAGGCCTGGGGAGAGACTCCTAGTGCAAAAACATTTCAAGTAGAACAAAGTAAAATAATTAGTAGTTATAGATATGGTCTTTCACTTAACAGAAACTAAAATACAGTAAAACAGTAGCACAGATATAGCAAAAAGATTACCTACTTAGGATAATTATAGAGTAATTTTACATAAACTTTGGTATCTATGCTAGTGATGACATGAATCTTTGGTGGACAGGTTGACGAGATCATACAGGAGGCCCATGGGCTATGATCTTTGCAGATGATATCATGATGTATAGTGAGAGTAGGGGCCAGGTGGAGATGTGCTCTAGAGAGGAGAGGAGTAAAGGTTAACAAGACTACGAATATGCATGTGTGAATGCGAGGGAGGATAGAGGAATGGTGAGGATGCAGGGAGTAGAGCTGGCAAAGATGGATGAGTTTAAATACTTGGGATCAGCAGTTCAGAGTAATGGTGAGTGTGGAAGAGAGGTGAAGAAGAGAGTACAGGCAGGGTGGAGGGGGTGAAGAGTGTCAGGAACCAGTCAGAATGAAAGGGAAGATCTACAAGGTGGGTAGTGACCAGCTATGTTATATGGGTTGGAGACGGTAGCATTGACAAAAAGGCAGGAGTCAGAGCTGGATGTGGCAGAGTTAAAAATGTTAAGATTTGCACTGGGTGTGATGAGGATGGACAGGGTTAGGAATGAGTATATTAGAGGGTCAGCTCAGGTTAGACTGTTTGGAGACAAAGCCAGAGAGGTGAGCTTGCATTGGTTTGGACCTGCTGAGGAGGGATGTTGGGTATATTGGGAAAAGGATGCTAAGGATGAAGCTGCCAGGTAAGAGGAAAAGAGGAAGGATTAAGATGAGGTTTATGGATGTGGGGGAGAGAGGATATGCATGCAGGTGGTCGGTGTGGCAGAGCAAGATGCAGAGGACAGGAAGAAATGGAAACAAATGATCTGCTGTGGCGACCCCTAACCAGGAACAGCCAAAAGAAGAAGAGGTATGCATAAGTAGAAAAAGAAGTAGCTTGTAATTTAGAAAAGAAAGGAAGGGAATGTAGTAGAATGAACAAAGAAGAAGAAAGGTGAAATTGGACAAAACTTAAATGGACGAGGTAAAGCAAAAAGCAGGGGTAGGGGAGGAGAGAGGAAAAACTAAGAGGGAAAGCTATGGAGATAAAGGTAAAACAGAATTTACAGTAGAGAAGAGAGAGAAGGTTGGAGGAGTGTTGATATGAAAAGAAATTGGCCTGGAGTTGAGTAGGATCATATCCAATATTTAGTTAGGTGTTACTTAAGTGCATGCTTGAAGGATGTATGGATGTGGTTACCTCTTAAGGATAATGGGAAGGGTGTTCCAGTTTTTAGCTGTAGAGGAGTATAGATTTTTTTCCGACTGATTTCATTAGATGTAAAAATAGTTTATTTTCTGACCTGAGAGAGCTTCTTGGAATGCATAAGTAGAAGACAGTATTTAAGCCCAGAGACAAGCCATGGATGTATGAATGATTTTATGTGCTGTGTGTTTATGGATGAAGGTAAGGTGAAGTGGAAGTTCAAGCCAGTTTGAGTTTGTGAAGGGCCATGCAGTTGATGAGAGGAGTATTTTGCATTGATGGCAAACAGCAATTTTGTTGTAAGATTCCATCTTTGATTTTAGGCAAATTTGAAGATTGTTGAAAAGTGGGACTCCTTATAAGAGAGGGTAGAAGGTAGGTAGTAGCTAGTGTGTGTTTAGTGCGAATGTCTTGGACATTTTTGTGATGGATAATTCCCAGTTTCTGGTGAGTTTTCTTAATGTTATGTACATACAGGCCAAACTTTAAAAAGTTCATAAATAATGATTCCTAGTAGTTTTGTATGAGAAACGTGTTCCATTATATTGCTCTAAGAGAGAATAGTAAATTGGTATTTATTTAGAGAGTATGTTTTGGGGGTGAAGAGTATAAGTTTAGTTTTAGTGGGATTCAGAAGTGTATTATTAGAAAGCCAGGTCTCAATGGAAGTGAGCTCAGTTTGGATAATTTGTTGAAAATGTGGCATGGAATCAGATGCACAGATATCTGTGGCATCATCAGCGTACTGTATTGATGTACTCTGTTGAAGTAGTATATAGGTAATTAATAAAAATGTTAAATAAGAGGGGACCAAGAATAGGTCCTAGAGTAGCTCCAGTAGAGATGTCTTGAAAAGCAGAAGGGGGGGGGGGAGTCTAGCCATTTGACTGCCTGCTGTCAGTTAGACAGATGACTGGTAAACCAGCTGATGGCAGAAAAGGATAATGCAAGGTTTGTGAGTTTTATTACCAGATGATGGGGAATAGTATCAAAAGCTTTACGTAGATCAAGGAACAGAGGATACAAGTTTACCTGAATCATGAGCTTTATTTACTGTGTCAGTGAAAGGTAATAAGGCAGTGTTAGTACTGTGTCCTGGTCTAAATCAGTGTTGTGTAGGAGTAAGTAGCTGATTGTCAAGGGGGTAATGGAGTAGTTGTGAATGGATGCATTTTTCAAGAAGTTTAGAGAGAGGTGACTGAAGGGCAATGGATCAGTCATTGGACAGTTCCATGGAGTTACCTCCTTTGTGTAATGGTATAGTGAAGGATTTTTTCTAGAGAGTTGGGGCATAAGATTTTAGAATTGATCTATTGATAAGCATGGATATAGGATATGCAGTGGTATCAACTTTCATCATAAGATATTCTACAGGAAGGTAGTCAGGAGAGCTAGTGCCAGTTTTCAGTTTGAAGAGGAGCTTCTTAACTGTCTTGGTGGGAACAGGCTGTAGAGAAAAAGTTGGTGAGGTAGAAGAAGCAGTAGATTGGAAGAGTAAAGATGGGGTAAGAGGAGAGGGAGGAGGCAAACAGCTATTAGAGTTAAAATGCAATGTTGGTGAGCCTTGTGTGGTAGTGGGAAGAGCAGATATGTTTGAGGCAATATTTTATATGCACTGAGTAAAGTGTTTTTTGAAGATGTTAGCTATTTGTGTGTTGGTTTTGTCTGGAAGGGGGTTAGGGTTATTTATTTTTATTTTTTTTTTTTGCCAGGATCAATACTAGATTACCAGCATTTTGGGGGGTTGTGTTAGTTGATAGTAATGTGTAATAATGGTCTCTCTTGTCTTTTGTTACTGCTTTTTTAGTCACATTATGGAGATGCCTGTAGTTATTTAGGTCTAAGGGGGATTTAGAAGTGTGCCATAATCTTCAGAGCTTATCTCTAGATTTCATAAGATCTTTTGTAGTTGATAACCAGGGTGCATAATTTTTAATTATTTTCCTATGTGGTGGTGCTAGATTAAGATGCTTAGGAAAGTTGAATTGAAATTATTGCATTATTTAGAGGAAGAATTTTGAGTATGGACAAGTTAATAGCTTTTCAAGTTTCAGTTAGGGAATGTTGGGTAAAGTTAGAGATGTTTTGAATAGTTTTGTAGTGATGATCTTTTAGAAGTTCTGATGGCATAAGCAGGGAGGTGATCGCTCAGAGTATCGGGAAGGGTCCCTGCACTGGAGAATTTAGTAGGGGTCAGAAACCAAAGTCCAGTTAAGTATGGAGCCCTGGTTGTTTTTAGTGTAGAATCTAGTGGGGGTGAGCTGAGTGAAATTACAAAGGTTAATGCTTAAGCTAGGGAAGTTACAAGAGATGCCCTGTTAGTTGATATTAACATCATCTATAATAGTTTCATTGTGTATGGTATTAGACATCCAGGATATGTCCTCAATGATAGGGATGTTTGGACCCAGTGGAATATGTATAACTGTAAGGCATAGAGATTGAGTTATTTATTTTTAGGAATGTAGTAAGGATTTATGCTTTGCGAAATTGAGGAATGGATATAGTATGAGTAGTAATGTTGAGAGTTATGATAGAGAGCAATTCCTCCAGCTTTCTTATGGTTCCTGTCTGCTCTAATAACATTAAAAAAAAATAACACACGGCACTAAAACTGATAAAAACAAAAAGTGACAAACCAGCTCGTAGACTCTGAAAGGTAACTTAATCCACAGATAGGCACCAAGTAAAAAGTTAAGTCCACAAATAAGCACCAAGTAAAATTGACACAGTAGATGAAGCGCTTTTCGTTTGTCTAAATGCAAACTTCCTCAGAACATGAACAATTAATCAATGAACAGATCTTTTTAAATAAAAAAGTGCGGGAACCCTACTTAAAAAATTAAAGCTATACACAGTTAAATGTACACTGAATTGTGTGTACTTCCATCAAGTATAAATAGTAAAGTAATTGAATAAATTATAACTAAATCTACAAGAAGTACATAAATACACCACAATAATGCAGATGTAAAAAATAAATAAGCTTATTGATTTGAAAGTCAATAAAAAATGTTCATCTACGTAAACTATTCAATTTTAATATACAGGCGATGGAACATGCCTCATTCAAACCTGGGTGGTTGAAGGCATTGAGTCTAATCTGCCACAACAATTCAAGTTCCTCCAATTTGAATGAGGCAGGACCACCTCTAACATCCTGTACATACTGATCAATGGTTAAAAATTTAAATTTGTGACTAGAAAAAGACTGAATATGCTTAGCTAAAGCATTGTCCAATTTATTATGCGCCATTGCATATTGATGCTCATAAACCCTGTCTCTGAGACGACGCTCAGTCTTGCCGACGTAGAATGCATGACAGTCGGAGCATTTGGCTAAATAAGCAACAAATTTACTATTACAATTGAATTTAGATTTTAACCTATAACAAAAACCATTAATCGTAAACTGATTAGTGAATGATTTTTTGAAGTTTACTTTTACATTTAGTACCCAATCCACAGCTTATTTGGATATTTTGTTGGTTAAAAATCTTACTTTATCTTGTTTCACTGGTCAAGTTTATAGGAAACCAACATATTCCAACTCTTTTTTGCATTTTTCAAGTTGCCACCCATTCCACCAGAAAAGATCGGTCGTAAAAGAACAACTCGTAAGGGCTTCACGTATTTGTAGTCTCGACTTTGACTTCAATAATGAATGTGATATTTTAAAACACCTGTTTCTTCATCGTGGCTATCCTGAAAGTTTAGTCGACTTTTTAATAGACGAAGTCAAAAGTAAGAGAAAGTCTAAGCATTTCCACCCCCTATTGCATCTTAAGTGCACCTGTACAAGATGAGATACCTGTTGTCGTGGAAAGTCCTACACGTCAGGTTGAATCTAGTTTAGTCCCAGAAAAAACTTTCCAGCGTTCATTTATAACAGCATTTAATGCACAATCAAAATTTATTATCGAAATTCTATCAAAAAATTGGGACTTAAGAACAATCCTTTTATTTTTGACACTTTAGGTACCAAGCCTCACGTAGTTTTCAGTAAAGGTAGGAACATCAAAAAATTTCTTGAGAGTGGTTATAAATCTACTTCTAGACTTACGGGAATGTTCAAATGCGAAAATTGTAACCAGTGTAGACATGTTGATTGTACTAATCAGTTTACGATTAATGGTTTTTGTTATAGGTTAAAATCTAAATTCAATTGTAATAGTAAATTTGTTGTTTATTTAGCCAAATGCTCTGACTGTCATGCATTCTACGTCGGCAAGACTGAGCGTCGTCTCAGAGACAGGGTTTATGAGCATCAATATGCAATGGCTCATAATAAATTGGACAATGCTTTAGCTAAGCATCTTCAGTCTTTTTCTAGTCACAAATTTAAATTTTTAATCATTGATCAGTATGTACAGGATGTTAGAGGTGGTCCTGCCTCATTCAAATTGGAGGAACTTGAATTGTTGTGGCAGATTAGACTCAATGCCTTCAACCACCCAGGTTTGAATGAGGCATGTTCCATTGCCTGTATATTAAAATTGAATAGTTTACGTAGATGAACATTTTTTGACTTTCAAATCAATAAGCTTATTTATTTTTTACATCTGCATTATTGTGGTGTATTTATGTACTTCTTGTAGATTTAGTTATAATTTATTCAATTACTTTACTATTTATACTTGATGGAAGTACACACAATTCAGTGTACATTTAACTGTGTATAGCTTTAATTTTTTAAGTAGGGTTCCCACACTTTTTTATTTAAAAAGATCTGTTCATTGATTAATTGTTCATGTTCTGAGGAAGTTTGCATTTAGACAAATGAAAAGCGCTTCATCTACTGTGTCAATTTTACTTGGTGCTTATTTGTGGACTTAACTTTTTACTTGGTGCCTATCTGTGGATTAAATTACCTTTCCAAGTCTACGAGCTAATAACATTAAAACCAGGTGGTAATATTTCTGAATCATTTATGGTAGGTTTAAGCCAGGTCTCTGTGGCAGCTAGAAGTCAGGATTGTGCTGTGATGACCATGCATGGAAGTTGGAAATTTTGTTACACATGCTTTGAAAGAATAGTGTAACTATTTTAAGGGAGAGTTAAAAGTTATAAAAGGAGGAGAGCAAGAACTGTGACTAGGGTGAACAGATGGAGAGTCTGGGTCTGGATTGGGATGAATATCACCACTGAGGATAAGATTTATGTAGGTGATGAGTATTGCTCTGCACCCAGTACATTTTATTTTGCAAAAGTAAAGCTTAGAGAGGTAGGTGTGTGTTTTAGCATGGAGTATACAATGATTCTTAAAGAGGAGAGGGTTATTGACAAAGGCATTAAGATATTAGTAGCTTTTTGAAAAAGGTGGATTTATGTGCAGGTAGTGTAGAGGGGAGCATATGTAGTGAGTAGCGGAGAGTACCTATAGAGATGTAGAGTATGGTAGAATGAGAAGTAACACTGTAAATGAGATGTGTAGGTAGATAAAAGGTAATCCTGACAACATTATGTGGGAGTATAATAGATATGTGATAGACAGATGTAGAGGAACAGAAAATTGTGAAATAAAGGGTTATGATAGGGGTATAATAAAAGGATGGCTGAAATGAAGAGGAAGAAAAATATGGTGTGTTATTGGGAGTGTAAGTAAGTGAAGTATTTAGTTGGTAAAAGAAGAAAGGTGTGGTAGGAAGGAAGAGGTTTGGTTAAGGGGAGGAGCCTAAAGGTACAAAATGTAGAGATTGAGGGAAGTGGGTGGGAATTGGGGGTAGGGTAGGGGAGCTGAGAGAGCCCGTGCATAGTGAGGGCAACTGGACCAGGCAAACCTAAAGGAAATGGTGAAAAAAAAAGATATATGTAAAAAAACTGCTGTAAGAAATAGATAAGCTAACAGATAACAGCAGAACCAGTGGGAAAACGTGGTGCTTTATATATAGTTATGAGCAAAAACATATGGCAATAAAGCATTGTGTTGCAGTAAAAAGATGCAAGACCAATACCTCTTCATTACCTTCCTGTAAGGTAGTCTTGTTACTGTGTTTCTATTTCTTTTCTATCCTTCACCCCCCCCCCCCCAAAAAAAAAAAAAAAACTTTTTTTTCCTTCCTTTGCTGGATTTAGGCTTTTGGTATAGTTTAGAGTTATGGCTGAAAAGGCTACTGGCTTTAAAAAGTGCACTTCTTGTGGGCATAAGATTCCCAACACTGATGCCCACAGGGAGTGTGTTTATTGTTTAGGCCCCTCATGTAGATGCTCCTTGAAGTATTTGCACTAGTTTCAATGCCAAAGCTATCAGTAACCAACGCAACAAGCTAGTACTTAAGGGCATTATCCCTGCTTCTGCACTGCCTTCAGTTTCAACTTCAGGGGCTCAAACCCCTTTGCAGAAATCTAAATCTGCAGAGCCCAGGGAGCATCGAAATGGCTGTCCTGACTGGTTTCCCAAAACTGCTCCAACATTGGAGCCACCAGCTAAGACCCCCAAGCACACAGATCTGAAAATTACAGATCTGATTTCTTCAGCCTCCAAGTCTCCTCATCTCTGGAGTCCTCACTTTTCTCCAGAGCCAGTGTCCCCAAGACTTAGAGATCTCCTTTCTTACAGGAGATGCCAAGAAAGTAATCTCTACCTCCTTCCACTTCCTGTTCGATCAGGTCCTTTCAAAAAGGACAGGATGATGAGAAAATTTCTCAGAACACAGATCCAGATGGGGATTTTGCCAGCTCCGTCTCCCATTGGATTCATGAGCCTCAAACCTTCCTCACATACCATCATTTCTCCTTCTCTGATCTGACCTACTGCTTCAGAGCCCTCTGATCCATGACCTCCAGGAGTCTAAGTATTGGATCCAAAGATGCCTGTTTCCCTGACCCATTCAGCACCAGCTTTCCTGAGCAGGACAAGTCTCTGAGTTGAAGCGTAGGATCCGGGAGGATGACTTTGACTCTGAAACTTTCAGACCCTCAACACTGGACAGCTTTGCTGCGACTCCCCCCTCAGAGCAGAGGATCGGAGGAACTGGGTTCTTCTAATCTAAGAGTTTCTCTTCTGATGAGGTTGTCTTTAACTTCGTCTGGTCTCTCTGCCTTCAAGGTGGTGGAGAGAGGGCTTTCTCCCACCCAAGCACTGTTTTGACGCTTACTTCCTCTGATCCTATTCCTGTTCCCCTTTCATATCCTGTTGGAGTCTCTTCGTCCTACTCCACAGGGGACAGCCAGCTTGTAAGAGCTTCCAAGGCAGTTCCAGTTAGGGAAGTAAATAGGGGTCCAGGGAAGTAAATAGCGTGGGAAGAAATAGACAGGGAATTGTTATGGCTAGGCTTGTATAGGCCCTAGGGCTGATAACCTAGTACCAACCTATGAACTCCCACCTCTTGCGATACTTCTCCAGAGCACCCTACTGAAGAGGTTCTCCTGAAGAGATTGTGCAAAAGGAGGTACCTGTATTCCCCCTAGGGATCTTTAACTGAAGACACTGATTTCGATGAAGGAGAAGGGTCCCCAAGATCACCAGAAGACATTTCCTTTTAGGGCATTCTAGAAATCCCACACCAAAAAGGTGATTGGTCCTCCAAAACCATTTCCCAGGAGAAATCAGTATTCCTAGAACCGTTCCGGTCTAGCCCATCTGCGTTATGGGTTACCCACCCCACACACACACACACACACACACACACAACCCTCTGGCAGATGAGCTTTGTAGATCTTGTCTCCCGCCAGGCATGGAAGGAGCTGGATACTGTAGAACCAGTTCCTCATGTTCAGATAAAAGCATTGGTGCACGAAAATATACATTTTCTGGAGTAAAGGAATCCCTATAGAAGCCATGGTTGTTGCATCAGCCACCAAAAAGGAGCTGGTTGAACAGAGCTCCTCTGTCCATCCCCCAATAATGAATCTAGGGCTTTGGACAGATATGGGAATCAAGTTTACACCTCCGTGACCTTTGCCTTATAGTCTCTTAACAGTCTTTACAGAGGGACTTAATTAAGGAACTCTCTGTCTACCCCTGGGTCCATGTCTATGGAGGAAGAGAAGGCTCATTCCTCATGATTGGCCACCCTACAGTCTATATCAAATGCATCCATTAGGCTAATCTGTCATGTAGCTGAAGATTCCTCATGGGCTGCAGATTCAGGCCCAGCCATCAGGAGACATGCCTGGATGCGATTGTGTGATTTTGCAGAGCCCTTTAAAGCATCATTCATCAATGCTCCCATTGATGGTTCTTCTCTATTTGGGTTCACCATTAGAGAGACTTTCCTGTAGTGAGCAAGATGGAAAGCCCTTATTTGTCATGGGAATCCATTTTTCTTCCTCGCAAATATATTTTTTCCAGAAATCATTGCGGTGGTAAGATGATGTCATTCCAGAAATCTCAGACCCTTTCAAGTCTCGCATGGTAGATTTTTCTCCCAGAGACAGAAGGGGAAATACTAATGGAAGACTCCACGTGGCAAAGGGGTCCACAAAATTAATGGTTCTGAGATTACTTCCTGGATAGATCCTTTTAGCACTCCTGAAGGGTTGCCTGACTACTTTTCTCTGGAGGCAGTCGGGGGGACCGGTCATCTTTGCACCCAGATGCCTGGACAGCCATCACCCAAAGATACATGGGTGCAAAGGATCATATCTAGTGGATATTTCTTTCCCTTTTTTCAAGTTTCCTCACTGAAAAGAAAACATTCTTCCCTGATGTTCTACCAAATCAGTGGGAGTTAGCAGCTCTAGATAGTCAAAAGCTGCTAGACAAAAGGCTCATCTAAGTTTACTGAAGGTTCTTTTTGGTACCAAAGAAAACAAGGGACCTGAGACCTCTCTTGAATCTCACTTATCTGAATCAGTTTGTAAAGAATTCCAAGCTCTGGATGTCATGGTTGAGTCTATTCTGCCTTAATTACAGAAGGACTGGATGTGTTGTATAGAGCTTCAGGACATGTACTATCACATCATAATGAGCAGCCGCACTCTATATCTATGCTTCTAGCTGGGAGACTGTCATTACCATTTCAGTGCCCTGCCCTTCGGTCTCACCACAGCCCCCATGGTTTTCACCAAATAAATGGCAGTGGTAACAGCTCATCTCAGACTACATGGATTCAGAGTTTTTCCTTATCTAGATGACTAGCTCCTCATCGCACCAACCAGGTATCTCCTAGTAAAAGCCAATGATTACTTACTCCAGTTAGCTCAGTCCTTGGGGATCACAATCTTTCAAAGTCACATCTTCAGCCAGTTCAAGTTTTGGAGTTTGTAGGGGCTCGCCTAGATACAGTCAATCGTCTTGCTCTTTTACCACAAAACAGAATTATTACTTTGCGATTGCATGTCAGACAGATTCTTCCCCACTCCCCTCCTCCAGCGAAAATGATTCTTCAAGCTTTAGGCTTGCTGGCTGCAGTGACTACCTTAACGCCTACTGCTTGTCTTGGCATGTGAATCCTCCAGTGGACTCTAAACAGTACAGTGGTCCATTCTTCGACAACCTTTGCAACCTCCTATAAAACTGTCTTGGGTCTGCAAAGGCTCCCTACTTTGGTGACTAGATATGTCAAGGACGTTCTTTTTATCCTTCCTCCCCCAAACGCCACATTGACCTCGGATGCCTCCCAGTTGGGGTGGGGGGAGCATTTCTTGGGATGGACTGCTCAAGGCACATGGTCCCCAGAAGAGACCAATTTGCATATAAACATCTTGGAGACTAGAGCAGTCCACTTAGTATTGCAGGCCTTTCAGAGCTCTCTTCCTCTTGAGACAATTGCTATCCAAATTAACAATATGTCATTGGTATGATGCATGGAAACTAGATGTTACCCCCTTTGCCAAGCAACAGTGAATATCTGGCAGTGAGTGATCTCCCCCAACCTTGTTTTTGTAGCAACACATATACCGGGGAAATCCAGTGTTCTAGCTGATGTGCTCAGCAGAACTATCCTAATGCCTCGCAAGTGGTCTCTCAGCCATACAGTGGCAAAAATGATCCTCCACAAATGGGGTTAACCTTACTGTGACCTATTTGCCTGTCCCCTCAACAAGTGCAGTAGGTTATTGCTCTAATTCCTCCTCTGGAGCAGTCACTGAGAGATGTCATAGCCCATGCTTGGTCCTCCTGTCTTTTATATGCTTATTCTCCCCTACTTCTATTCCCCAGATCTCTCCAGAAAGCACTCTGATTGAAATGCAAGGTAATCCTCATAGCCCCCTTCTGGCCTCTGCAAGTTTGGTTCCCCTTCATGTGGTCTTGCCTAATTTGTCCCCCTTGGACACTGGACCCCATTCCATATGTACTATCACATCCATTAGGTTAAACTCATCTGGACGTTACATGTCTCAGATTGACCGCATGGTTTCCCCAATTCCAATGATGGCTAGACATTCCAGGCTTTCCTTTCCGCCAAATTTTATTTTAATCTCAGAAACTCTCTACAAGGAAGAGTAAATGGAAGAGATTTTCTTTTTTAGGTGCAGCAGTGTGTGTTGGATCCTTTCACTGCTCCAATCCTTGCTGTTTTAGATTTTTCATTCTTCAATTTTTCAAAGTGGTGCTAGTTTCTCCACTTTCAAAGTTCAATTGATGGTCATCTCTAACTACCACATCGGAGATCATGCTTCCCCTTTAGCTTCATCCAAGTTAGGTAAAGCATTCTTTAAAGGTACCTTTTTACTTAGACCTTCACTAAAGGATCTCACTCCACCTTGGGATGTTACTGTTGTGTTAGAGTTTAGTATTATTGTCTTTTGAGCCCTTCCCCAAGTCAGATCTCAAATTTCTTTCTTGGTAAACCATCTTTATTTGGCTATAACTTCTGCAAGGTGAGTTCCTGACCTCCAAGCACTCTTCAGAACCACATTATTTGATTTTCCATAAAGATAGGTTACCATATGTACTAATCCTTCCTTTTTACCCAAAATTGCCTCTGAAACAAACCTCAATCAAGTGAAGAATGTACCAGTTTTCTTTCCTAAATTTGACAACAAAGGAGAATACATGCTTCACCTTTTAGATGTACATAGGCGACTTTGTTTTTATCATCATAGCACAAAAATTTGGAAAAATTGACAATTTATTTTCTTTTCCAGTAACAAATTGGAAAACCAGGATCCAAAGCTACCTTAGCCAAATTTATTCTTTGAGAGGTTTAACCTTGCTAAGACACCCAAAAGCCCCCTCAAGGTCACTGGCTAAGTCAACTGATGTTTGGGCCAGAGCTTCCATTGATATTTGTGCAGATGCCAGTTGGGCTAATGCTCATGCATTTATTGCTCATTACAAGTTAGATTTTATCTCCAGAAAAGGGCTGCATTTGGGTCTATGGTTCTCTGGAACATCCTTCCATGAGGGCCACCCAAGGTTATTGTACCTAGGGAGTGTGCCCCATTTGTTGAGGAATGGATGAAATTGACAAGAGATATAAAAGTTTCGTAATCACCATAACTATGCATCTGTGTTGTCCATTTTCATTCTTCCTGAACCCCCCCCCCCCATGTCTCTGGGCGTGACCTGATGAAGTTTTCTGTTAGGGACCACAGTTCCTGTTTGAGCACCTGTTGTATTACTGTACTGTTCTGTGTTGTTATTATGCTTTTATATTTAGATGGTTATATGGCAACAGCAAACTCGATCTGAGGTAAATGCGGTGGTCAGAAGCATTATGGGTAAAGGGAGGAGCTCGAGTGATGTCCAAGAATCTAGAGAAAAGCGGCCGAGTTGGATCTGAGAGTTGGATCCTAGATCCATTTGTTGAGGAAGAATGAAAATGGACAGCACAGATGCATAGTTATGGTGAGTACATAACTTTTATTTTTAAGTGGGTGGAGAGTCTGTTCCAAAGCAGCGGTATCCTTTTTGAGATACACCTGGCCCTCCAGATCCTTCTGTTGAAGCAGAAGAAGTTTAGATCCCTAGACTGAGTAGTTCTGATGCCATTCGACATGCTGATGTGGAGTAAATCTATCTGTATTGGGTTGAAGGATGCTTTGTATGCCAGACACAAATCACCTCTTGGGAGTCTGTAGGATACAGAGTATAGTGACAGGGCTTTGAGTCAGCCCATGTAGGACATGTTGTTTAGACCTTGTAGCCTTTTCGTAAGGTATCTTTGTAGGTGTTCCAGTTGTTGCATTTGTCTGGACAGCTACATGCCCAAAGGGGCATTATACTTGATGATTGGCTCAGTGAGGACCGAGTTAAACAGTGATATCCCTAGATCTTGACAATAATCCCCTTTATCTGTAAGCTGTGCAGAATAGAAGGACTTTCATATGACAGTAGACACATGTTGATCGAACGTTATATCCCTGTCCACATAAATTCCCAAACAACTGGGTGATTTTGCATATTGTCAGTGTGCTAGATGTACCTCATGGTCGGTGTTGCAGCACTGATTCTTGCCTCCTAGACAAGATGAGGGGAAGTCTCCCTGAGCTAAGAGATCAAGGTAGTCTAGAAGATGATAACCTGATCAATGCCCAAGATCTGGGGGATCCAAAGAGACTATCCCCCACCCAGAGAGCAGCTCTGAATGTGCACATGGATAGACTTCTTTCCTTCAGCAGTGGAAGCTCATCACCAGGAAACAGTGGGTCCTAAACATCATAGAAAAGGGCTATTTCATTCACTTCGTGGAATGGCCCCAAAAGACCAAGAGAGTCTGCACCCCCCAACACAAATCTTGCAAGAACTTCTGTAACAATAGTCTAATCAATCAGTTCCTGCTGGGGAGGAAGCAACAGGGTTTTAATCCAGGATCTTGGCATCTGGAAAACAGTCTTAGGCCTGTCAAAGTTTAACCAAGTTCCTACATATTTCAAAATGTTAACCTTTGACAGTTACCTATGAACTTGCTAGGAGCTACATACATAGTTTCACAAGATCTGAAGTATGCCTGTTTTTACATCACTATTGCAAAGGAGGATAAGAGATATCTTGTACTTGTAGCAGCAGGACTGCAGTATCCGTGTTCTGCTTTGCCATTTTATCCACTGTTCCCAGAGCGCTCTCACCAAATATCTTGCTTCATTTATAGCATATTGCAGAACATTAGGGGGTGCACATCTACCCTTGGACAACTGCCTCATCCAGGGAAAATCCATCCTCTGTCTTCAGCCTTGCAAGTTACCCTTTCAGAAGGTAGGCCTCACCCTCAACCTCCACAGTCCCAACTTCAGCCTCAGACAAAAATTCTCTTTGAGCACATTGATTCAATGCAACAAAATACCTTCCTATCCTCCAAGAAGTTTCCTTTCAGACAAACTACCTGCATAGTCTACTGTCAAGGCAGGCAGTTTCTGCAAGTGAATGTGCAAGGATCTTGGGATATATGGCATCCTGCAGTCTAATTCCCCTTGTAAAACACAAAAAAAACTCCAGTGGTTCCTCAAAAACACGTGAGTAGCACACAATTTCTGGAAACCCTGGTCCCACTTTTCCCCTGCTTAAAAAAAGGAGCTACCTTGGTGGAAAGACACCATCATGTAGAATCCAGGGACATGCAGACTATTCAGAAATAACCCGGGGAGCACACTTAGGACTTTGAAGGTGCAGGGTATCTGGACCCCAGAGCAAGTTAAACTGCACACACAACTTAAAGATGCTGGCATTGTTTTATACAAAATCTTTCACAAGCAGCCTGTTTTGAGAACCACAACAGATTTGGACAGACATTGCCACAGTCATGTGATACATAAGATAGAACTCATTCTTACCATCTGTGCAGTCTGGTAATCAAGATTTGACTGTTGGCACAAGAATTGCAGCTGGAACTTGTACCATCCTATGTCCCAGGCCAAAGCACCACCATAGCAGATTTGGTGAGCAGGGACCTTCTGTACCCAATGAATAAATGGTGGAGAGAGGTGAGCTTCCTGGACCTAACACCTCCACTGGGGACATCTCGGCATAGACCTCTTCTGCTCTCATCAGAACACACAACTACAAAGTTTCTGCTCAAGAACCCAACTGGCAGGAACATGGAGGGGAAGACACCTTCTTCAAATGGACAAGACCTCTCCCTGTATGCCTTTCCTCCCATTATCTCTGATCCCC
Organism: Protopterus annectens; assembly: GCF_019279795.1. NCBI lineage: Eukaryota > Metazoa > Chordata > Ceratodontiformes > Protopteridae > Protopterus > Protopterus annectens. Next base: position 40,943,701 of record NC_056729.1, on the reverse strand, counting down.
AGGATACTGATAAAACTGATGGCAGAGAGGCCAGGCATGATGCCTATTGCCCTCATCTGGCCAAGGTAGCAGTGGTTCTACCTTCTCTTGACTCTCAGCAAAGGTAGATACGTCTGCCACCAATGATGGATGTTCTCACCCAGTCAAAGGAGTCTGAAATTCATCCTCACCTGGCCACACACACACACAGCATGAAGGATTGGATTCTACCCCCCCCCAAATGCAAATTACTCTATTGAACTATCTATCATGAGAGAGGCAGGAAAACCAACTACCAGAAAGTCATACTTACCCAAATAGAAAAGGTTTTCTTCTTGGTGCCAGACCTGAAGTGTCATGCCTCCTCATGTAAACATAAATCTAGTGTTGGAATATATATCCTGGTTATTTGACCAGGTCTTTTCATTCTCCAGCATTAAGATGTATGCTCCCACCATCTCTGCATGCCTTCTCCTCCCCCATATTAATTCTCACCATCATCTGAAACCGTTCCTAAAAGGGGTTATACATATTAAGTCCTCCCAGGAGAAACCCAGTCCCTTCTTGGGACTTAAACCATGTACTAGGAAAAATTAACCTTGCCATCTTCTGCTCTTTTAAAGATGCTCATGTGGAATACCACCCAACTGATAGCTGTCATCTCAGCCAGATTGCGTCTCAGAACTACAAGCCTGATGTAGACGGAACCTTTTGTTTTTCACAGGGACAGGTGGGTTAGAACCAATCCCTCTTGTGCCAAGATGGTATCAGAACTCTTCTTGAATCAAGCTAGTCACCTGCCAGTGTTCTTTCCAAAGCCGCAAAATAAATTTGGACAAATTCTACATTCCCTGGATGTATACCACCTGTTCAGGTTTTATTTGAACAGAATAGATTTTCCAAATAGGCAGAGCAACTGCTAGTGGCCTTTGCAGAAGGGAAAGAAGACAGAGCCATCTCCAGACTATTTCAAAGTAGATAGCAAGTTGTTTTACTTTATGCTCTTCGTGGTAAGCCAGTACCAGCCCATATCAGGGCTTGCTGTGGTACACAGGACAGCCACCACTGCCTTCCTTAGTGTCTCTACCCAGACCATTTTGGAAGTTGCCACATGGATCTCTATCCTCATCTTTACCAAGCATTATAATTTACGCAATGCCTCCAGGGCTGTCACTATTGCAAAACTGACAGTGATGAACATAGTATGGTTGTGTTGCACTTAACATAATTATACATTACAGTAGATAAGTGCTGCAGTGCAAACTCGCATCTTCCTGCCCTTCTATCTGCTGGCCTTTCCCGAATACTTGGGGGAGTTTCTGGCCAGGTATCTTATCCTTCATCGCTGTCATTATCCCCTTCACTCCTTATATTTCTTAAAATCATTAATTAAAATAATTTCTTTCTTAAACTATTGACAAGGTTGGGTTATCCACATGCATCAGAATGCTTCTCACAGCCTAGAAAGACCTGAAAATATGGAACCTTATACCCTGACATCCAGACTTTGGTCCTCTAGTATCTATTGGCTAGGGTTGATGAAAAGACCCTGAAAGTCAGGCTAGTCGCAGTCTTCTGCATGGCAGAATGACCCCAAGAAATCAGTACTGCGATATTGATCTACTCAAACATCTACAGTTATGGTAAGTGGAAAAACTGTACTTTCTCCAGGAGCAGATGACTTCTCAAAAGATGATAAGATGCATTTTTTGGCATTCAGTTTCAGTCTGTGATTTTGGCACCAGTTATTTATTTGGGGCAACCCTTTCTGCAGGATGGCTAAATCATTTGGAGATTCACTGACTGTTCCTAGCTTGCAATCATTTAGTCAGCCAGAGGCCTTGGTATTGGCTTTTACCTCAGAGAAATATACAACAAACAGGAGCAGTCCCAGCACAGAACCATGTCAGACTTCACTGGTGACTGGTGTCTCTGCTCTTTGTGAAGGTAACTTCCCCTATTTTGGTTTCCTGTCTGTGAGTCAGTTGGCAATCCCAACAGATGACACATGTTTATTCACAATTTATTTAGCTTTTCTAGTATACCGTAATGGGGGATTGTGTAAAAAACCTTGACCAGGTTGATGTATGCAGTGTGTACAGTTTTATCTTCATCCACTGCTTTGATGACCTTTTCAGAACATCCCCAGAATGAGTAAGCATGACCTGGACTTGATGAATCTAAACTGAGACTTGTCCTGTGTGTGGGGGTTCCCTGTATCCTTATTTATTAATTCCATGATAAGTCTTTTCATGGCTTTGTATATGAGGCTGGTCAGACTTGTGGGTCTGTGGAGGGTCCTCCCTTATTGTAGGGGAATGACTGTAGTTTTTTTTTTTCTATTCACTTGGGTACAAAACCTGTTTGAAGGATGAGGTTTGAAAATTGTAGTTGGGAGGGTGGCTAAATCGTGCTTCATGCTATTTAAGATGCATCAGGAATATTGTCGGGGAGTCGTCGATGCAGTATTTTTAGCTTCTGATAGCACTTTTAGAACTCTATCTTATGCGAGGACTGGAGGCAAGCCAGTTTCAGGTATATCTTGTGGGGCCAGATGGAGTGGAGAGAGGGTTAAATTTAGAGCTAAATTTATTAACCTCAGTGTAGGTTAGCATTGTTTGTAATCAGCTCAGTGCATTGCTGCTTTGTGCTTTTATAATTACAGGCATAGCTACCCAAACCAAAGGCCTTTTTAGTTTTTAGCCTCAGACTTGTCTTTGGTGGATTTTAAGCTTTCGTGAGTCATTTCTTTGTTTCAGTGATGGAGGTTGTAGCATTCTGGGAATTACTCTTCTTTTAATCAACTCTCTTCCTTTTACTGTAATGTTTGTTAATATGGTTCTGCCATGTGGGTTTGTTTCTGGCATTTGCCCTGTGCTTGTTCCTAAAGGGAACAGCTGCATCTGTGCAGCTGTTTACATGCTGCTATAGTGTGGTGGTGTACTTTTCTGCATATTCAGTGGCGTTAACTGGGTTTGGTGGAGATGTGACGCTTGCCAATGTATCACTTGGAAGTAGGTATTTTGATTTGGAGAAACTTCTGTAAAGGTACCTTGGGTGGAAGGGATCTCTGGTGTATTTTATTTCAAAGGAGACTGCTGTATGGTCAGACCTAACGAGTGACAAAGATATGAAAGGTATGGTGCAAGATGCCCCCATATTAGCAGTGGCAGGATCCAAGAAGTTGTTCCCTGACCATTTGTTCCAGGTCATTTATATTGACAAAGTCCAGGAATCTCTGTGCTTGTGCATTAGTGCTGGTGTACGTTCCCCAGTCTGTAGCTAGATAGTTTAGATCACATAGTATTTAATCCAGTACCATATTCCTAACTGATTCTAGTTCATGTAGATAAAACATTGTGGCTTTCTTTAGTAATAGATGGAGTTCTGTAGTTAGCTAATGTATGGTATGAGATCTTTTTGATGGTTATTTGAACATGAAGTTCTGTTGCATCATGCTGCTTTACCAGCCTTGCTGCAAGTCTCTTCTGGATGGAGATTGATTGAGCTACCTCCTCCTTTTTTCCCTATCCTGCACAGTAGCTGGTGTAAACAACTGGAAGACATTACAACCCTGTGCAGCTGGAGTGCTGTCCATTGCTATAAATCATGTTTCAGTCACTACACAGGTATCTGTGTCCTCCAGGGTAAGAAGGGCTTGTAGGAAGTGGATTTTCTTGTTTAGGCTGTGAGTATTGATTAGTAACACCTTCATGGTTTGCTTGTTTTATTATGTTGGGAGGTTTATCAGGTTTTCATTGCTTAAAAATAGGATCTACCCAAGATGGATAATGTCTTTGACAGTAATCAAAATCCTAGAGGAGACAGATGCAGGCCATCTGTGGCAAAGCAGTGTAGCTTGTCAGTCATATCCTTCCTGCCTGACAGATACTTGATGACCTTCAAATGACACCAAGAAATGAAGCCAATTATTTTTTGCTTATATTGCTGCATCTATGGAGAAGGTAGAATACTGATGTTCATCATGTTTCACTGTTGCAGTCATTACACTTGGGTTATCCTGCTGGCAGGCTACCTGTAGTCTGCCTGAAATCCAAAGTCTAGGTCCAGCGTCGGTTGCTGTCGCCTCTTCCCTGACGTCAGTGTGCCAGGGGTATAAAAGATGCAGCCAACGCCATTTTCTTCAGTCTTTCTTGCCGCGTGGTGCCCGAAGCAAAAGCAGTTCGCAAGTGCCGGTCGACCGACTCCTGAGATTTTAATTTCAGATCCAAAGTCTTCATTAAAGCTAAGTACCCAGTTGGGGAAACTTTTTTTTTGCTCCAGACCGATGTCAGAAAAAGTCAACAATTGTATTTCTTGTGGGAAGCAAATACCTCATAAGGATTTTCATTCTTACTGTATTCCTTGCCTAGGCCCTGATCACAACATTGCTAGCTGTTGGTTTTGTGCTAGATTTAACCAACGCACTATTAAGCGTCGGTACGATTTTGCTTTTCATTACTTTGGCCGAAGATTCAATTATATAATGCTGTCGGAACAGCCGAAGACCAGAGTTTATAAAAAGCGCAAGGGAAAAGAAAAGGACAGGCATCCGAGATCCAAAACCGATGAGGCTTCCGCTAAGCTAGTCTCCGGTTCGCCGGTTCTCAGGCACTTTTGCAGCCACTGACGCCCGCTACCTCAGAGCCACAGGTTGCTGACGACTCCCACGTGGAAACAGCTAGGCCTCTGGATACTCAAGGTATTCTACACTCGGAAACTATTCCCTCAGATGGGTCCGGAGCCGCTGAGCAGGTATCGGCTTCTGAGGGTGTTTTCAGACCTACACAGTTATATGTAAAGCCTACTTCAGCTTCCAAAGCAAAGACTAAAGCAGTTCTAAAGATAAACAAGTACAGCATTCTCCTGGACAGACTTCCATGCCTAAAAAACAGATGCTCAAAATGGCCGAAGACCTAATTACCTTGATCAGGGGTTCCCATCCCCCTCCTGACAAGAGGCCTAGGCAAGAGAATATGAATCTTCAGATCAGGTTTCCATTTCCTCTGACTCCTCCTCTAAACAGGAATACTTTCTTCCCCCTTATGAAGATTCTGATGCTGAAGAATCTATCCCTTCAGCCTCTCCGTCTGAGGATTATTATTTTGGGGAAACCCTGTATACCATGAGGGAGCACTTCCACTGGGAGAGCCAAGACTACTCAGAATCTAAGAAAAGGCTTAGAGATTTTCTTTTACTACCTCAGCACAGGCTTCTGGCTATTCCTCCTGTGTTAGACATTGTAGATGATGTATTTTCAGATTCCAGCCTTTCTCCTGACTCTTTATCCCCTGCCCCTGTTAAACCAGACAGATACTATAGGGTTCGAGATTCACATAAATTTCTTTATAAAAACCCTGCTGCTGACCCAGAAACTATTTCTCAGGGTCCCAAAGGGGTCAAGGCTTCTACTGCAAAAAACCCTATCCCCTCTGATAGGGATTCAAGGGCGCTAGACAGATTGGGAAAAAAGGTTTACACTTCTACTACTTTGGCTGTGGGGGCTTTAAATTGTCAATTTCATATGCTTAAATATCAGCAATACTTAATGTCACTGCTAAACAGAAAATGTCAAATTCTGATTGTGCAGAAAATAAGGAAATGCAGTATTTATTGCATGCAACTGAACAGGTGGGAAAGCATACATTGCAATGTGGTTTTGATTCTCTGGAGGCCCCTTGCAGGGCTGCAGTTATGGGTTCTGTCATTAGGTGGCATGCTTGGTTAAAGGAACAGAATCTGCCTGATCATGTTAAAGCAAAATTATTAGATGCTCCATTATAGCTTGATACCTTATTTGGTGTTAAAGCAGAGGAGGTGTTGAAGAAAATGGAGGACAAAGCTAAATCTATGCAAACAGTAAAGGATTTCTTACAGGCACCGCCATCCAGATTTAGCAGGAACTGGCCTACAAAGAATTGGTCCTTTTCAGTGTCAGGCAGGCCACAAAGAGGCAGATACAGACGCCCCAGAGGCAGATATCAGCCCCAGGGCTCATACAGGCCTAAACAGTGGGACGCTTCTACCTCCAGAAGCGGAGAAGACAAATCATAGCCATACAGTAAACAGTCCCAATGACTTTCTTCTGCCAGCACCAAGCACTTATCTTTTGGCAGCCCCCTTAGGGGGAAAACTAGCACTTTTTTCTCAAAATTGGCACATGGTCACCCAGGACAAATGGGTCTTGAATATAGTGCCCCAGGGCTACAGGTTCCACTTTCACACCCTGCCAAGGGCAAAAGGTATGCCAGACCTGCCACACAGTCAATGGGCAGAGGCACAAAAACAAGTTTCATCCCTCATGGACATGAGGGCCATTCAGCAAGTACCACAGCAACAGCAGGGACAAGGATTTTACTCAAGACTTTTCTTGGTACCCAGAAAGGACAAAGCCTGGAGACCAATACTGGACCTGTCTATTCTAAATACATTTCTGGACGTCCCAAAATTCAAAATGCTGACTCTGCAGCAGCTTCTGCCCATGCTGGCCAAGAAGGCTTGGCTTGTAACTTTGGACTTAAAAGAGGCATACCTGCCTATCCCAATCGGACAATCTTGCAGAAGATACCTCAGATTCATAGCTGTCTCAATGCACTACCAATTCTCTGCACTGCCCTTTGGCGTATCTACTGCACCCAGGGTCTTCACAAAATGCCTGGCACCAGTAATTGCATTTTGCAGACAAGGAGGAATTCAAATATATCCTTACTTGGACGATTGCCTTATTAAGCAGAGAACAAGAACATTCTACTAAAGCATCTGGCATTTGTAAAAAGATTATTAATTTGCCTAGGGTACACAATAAACAAAAAGAAATCAAAACTAGTACCCTCTCAAGAGATAATATTCCTGGGTGCAAGCTTAAATACAACTGCCCAGATGGCTTATCTCACACCAGACAAACAAAGGCAACTGACTTCTTACTTCAAAATGTTGGCAACAAAGACCCAGTTATCTGCAAGAAAAATTCTGCAGGCTTTGGGTTTCATGGTATCCTGCATTCTGCTAATTCTATGTGCCAGACTGCATATCAGGAAACTACAATGGTATCTAAAAAGTGTTTGGACTTAACATTGTCACAGTCTGGAAACATTAATTACCCTCATTCCTTGCCTGCAACAGGAGTTTCAATGATGGGCACAGGCCTGCCACCACAACAAGGGACAGCCATTCACCCTACCCACAGCCAGGCAGTCAATAACAACAGATGCATCAGATTATGCCTGGGGGGCCCACATGGCAAGAAAATGTATCCAGGGCACATGGCCCACAAGCATCTTCATATCAATCAAAAAGAGATGCTAGCTGTTCAAAATGCCCTGACAGCTTTCAAGGATCTACTTCATCCAGGACAACTACTGATAAGGACGGACAATACTACAGTCATGTGGTACATAAACAAGCAGGGAGGCACACATTCCTACCCCCTCTGCAGACAAGCCATGACTTTGTGGGTCACAACATTGACTTATCAAGTACACCTGCAAGCACAATTCTTGCCAGGAAAGAAAAATACTCTGCAGACGAACTAAGCAGAAACCTCACAGATCCCCACGAGTGGAAACTGGATCCATAAGTCTTCAGCATGATGATAAAGAAATGGGGATGCCCAGACATAGATCTATTTGCCTCCCCTCACAACTGCCAACTACAGAAATTCTGCACAAGGACTTATCACAAGCAAGCATGGAAAGTGGATGCTCTCTCATTCAGCTGGAAAACCCTAACAGTATATGCCTTTCCTCCTCTGCATCTCTTCCTCAAGATACTCCTAAAGGTCAGACAAGAGAAGCCAAAAATGATTCTGATTGCTCCAGACTGGCCCCCAATCCTAAAGAGCTTGTCTCAAGGCCCAGCCTGGTCATTACCTCTAATTCCACACTTACTGACCCAACGAAACAATCAGATCCTGCACAGCCAACTCTGAACCCTAAATCTGGCAGCATGGTGGATAATGTAGCCATTCAGAACACACCTCTCTCTAAAGCAGTGATGGGTGTTATTTTGGAGGCCAGGAGGCCCAGTACCAGAAAATCTTATGCAGAACAATGGAAAAGATTCTGTGCTTGGAACCAGGCACAAGGAATTGACACGTTTGTGCCAAATATTCCTCAGATTTTACAATACCTAACTGAGATGCTGGACAAAGGCCTATCATTTTCATCAATTAAAATCCATGCCTCTGCCATTTCAGCTCATTACAATACGGAACCACCTATTTTTTCACATCCATTGCTAAGGCAGTACCTCAGAACAGCCAAAAACATAAGACCCCCAAGGAGAGCACCAATATCTGCATGGGACCTCAATTATGTCTTGGAAAAACTCACACTGCCGCCTTTTGAGCCAGCCAATACAGCTGAAATAAAGTTCTTATCTTGGAAAACAGCTCTGCTCCTAGCAATAACCTCTGCAAGACGAGTCTCAAGAGTTACAGGCACTCATGGCTGTGGAACCTTTTATCATTTTCCATCCAGACAGGGTTTCTCTGAGGACGAACCCGACATTTATGCCTAAGGTAGTGTCCAGTGTGGCCCTTAACCAAACCATTCATTTGCCTACATTTTTATCCAAACCCACAGAATAAGGGTGAGAGAGTCCTGCATTCTTTGGACATACACAGACAGCTACGCTTCTACTTGGACAGAACTAAAGCTCTCAGAAAGACTGAGCAACTCTTAGTGGCATATGCTGCAGGATCACAAGGAAAGGCTATCTCAAAGCAGACTATTTCAAAATGGATAGGCCACTGCATTTGTTTCTGCTATTCACAACATGGAAAATCAGTGCCTAAGGGCATTAGGCCACATTCAACCAGAGCAGCAGACACTTCAGCAGCCTTCCTTAGAGGAGTACCAACCAAAGACATTTTAGAGGCTGCAACCTGGAGTTCAGTGCACACTTTTACCAAGCACTACCACTTACCTCTCTACTCTAAATCCAGAGCAGGCTTTGCCACTGCAGTTCTGCAGGGCCTTATAGCCTCTCCTAATCCTATTTAGACCCAGCCACCCAACCTCAGCTTTGGTATTCAACCCAAGTGTAATGACTGCAGCAGTGAAACATGATGAACATAGTACAGTTGTGTACCTACCATAAATGTAGATGTTCGAGTGTATTCACTGTTGCAGTCCAGGTTACCCACCAACTATCCCCCTTTTCTTTGCTGGGACTTATCTGTACTTCTCTATCCTATACAACCTATGTGGTGTATTTGCTTGTAGGTGAAGGAAATGTTTATTTTAGTGCATGCATACTTATTGGCATAATTTTTAGCCTACCTATTTGAGGGCACCTGACATCTGTGGCAAGAAAAACTGAAGAAAATGGCGTCGGCTGCATCTTTTATACCCCTGGCGCACTGATGTCAGGGAAGAGGCGACAGCAACCGATGCCGGACCTAGACTTTGGAATTCAGGCCTACTGCGGGTAGCCTGCCAGCAGGATAACCCAAGTGTAATGACTGCAACAGTGAATACACTCGAACATCTACATTTATGGTAGGTACACAACTGTACTTTTAATGCCTTTGAGAGACCGTCTTGAGAGCTCTATCATGTCTCAAGTCATTGACACCGACATGAAGTGTGACAGGGTTATACTGGTACTTGAACAAGGACTCGTTATCTGACAGATCCTAGCACCAGACAACTTTCCTTGTTCAGCCTGGTAAGAGGTACATCTTTGTGTCTTACAGTAAAATCACCTATAGCAAGAATGTTTGGTAGAGTGGATGTTGGCCTTATGGGCTCAGCATCCATGCGTTTGGAACTTTTTTCCCTCGTTGGAGGTGGTTTTAACTTGCCGAGTATATTTTGTTAATATTTTGGAGATCTTTGAGGTTTAAGCAAGTTAATCTTTAGAATCACATCATATGATGGATTATGTATATTGTGATGGCTTTGGTGAGGTGTTTTGTACTGCTAATTTTGGTATCTGTGGGTAAGATTGTTGCCCCCAAGGACATTAAATATGTGCATCTCTCAAACATTGTGGATTTTTGAGTCATAGATCATTTGATAGCATGAGACAGTTCTTACACTGTCTCAAGATACACATCTCAGTCAGGATGACTACAGAAGCTGTGGGAAAGTGCTGGTCCGTGATTCCAACTGGAATGACTCTGGGAGCAGGGGTGACTATAGCTGCTTGGAGTTCAGTTTAGTATGATGTTTAGGTGGACTTGTACAGAGTAAAGTTCAGTGCAAAACAATGAGTATAGAAACCTGCCACCTGAAGGAACCAGGAAACTAATTATAACAAAAAGTACTAATTTAACAGTAAAAAAAAAAAAAAAAAAAAAAAAAAACAATACAACTCAGTATTAAACAGTTTTATCAAATTTTGAAGTCTGTGCATGGTTTGGACCAAGGACCCTAGCTGGCAGAAAAAAAAAAGTTTATAGTAAAAGGCCTCTTGCCTCCAGAGCCCCGTGGTAGTGTGTATATATATATATATATATATATATATATATATATATATATATATATATAAAGCAGCTTCTGATTGCTGAAAAATAAAGATTCAGTGTCCAAGAAAAGGCCTTGTGAGCCCAAGGCTTCATCCTCAGTACAGAAAGTTTCAATGTTCAAAACTGTTGTGTCTTGCACTCCAGTGTACACCCCACCACTGAATCCAAAACCAATGGATCTGCTTTCGTTCTATGACTCCTGTGACCTCTGTGCAGACTCTTCCATTAGCTTCAGCACTGGGTGTTTTGGAACTGACACATTCGACTTCCACTTTGTTCGAGTTGATTCAAAATGGTCTGTCAGTTGAAGACTTTAGCTTGGGAGCTTCAGCACCATTGTTAGAGCCTTTTGGTCCCACTGTACTGATGTGTCTGAGTCCTTAGCTTTTGAACCTTCAGTACCAATCCCAGCAGTGAGGCCTTCCACCCATCTCAGTGTCAGGAGTCACTCCACAGGCCCCGATCATATCCCCAAGGGAGGGAGGGACAGATCTGGTAGCTGGGTGATCATCTCTGATCTGGTGGAGATCAGACCAGCCTTTCAGGTGTTGAGCTCATTGCCTCGCCTAAGAGATCTACAGGCTACAATGGGAATGGTTCCATCCCATAATTCTCTGTCTTCTTGTCAGACGTCCTTGAGTCAAAGTTGACCCATAAGCTTCAAAGTGTCTTGAAAGAGTCTGGCATCTTGTTCCCTTATGGTCCCAAGAAGAGGAAGCACCTGAACTCCTTGTCGGTGTCCCCATTTCAGATCCTGACTCTAAAGGATTGAGAGAGTGTCCCCTCCAGTGGGTGTCATCTCCTGCTCAGTTTTGGAGTTGATATGCCAGAAGAGATCTTGGTTTGTATATCAAGACTGCAAAATATTCATGGAGATCCCTACATTTCAAGATAAGGGCCATTCATTATCAGTTCAAAGTCTTACCATTTGGTCTCACCACAGCTCAGGGTGTTCACCAAATTCTTGGCTGTCTTAGTAGCTTATCTACAGCTGTTTGGGTACAGTATTTTCCTGTACTCTTAGGCCTTGGATTACCTTCTCAAATCTGTGGAATTTCAGTAAATCTGCAGAAATATAACCATCAACCAGTTCAGAGAATGACGTTTATGTGGTGTTATATGGACACTACTCAATATCTCTCCCACCAGACAGGATTCCCACCTTGAAGACAGCAGTATGGTCTCTGCTTCACGACCCCTGTCCTACTGCAGCCGTAGTTCTGAGGGAATTAGGCCTAATGGAGTCATGTAGCCTAATAGTGCACTTTGTATACTTAAACATGAGGATTTTGCAATGGCTCCTTCAGACTCGGTGCTCACAACACAATCATCCCCCCTCCAAAACTATCATAATAGACTCATGCAGAAATCATCTGAGGTAGTAGTTGCAATCTCCAGTCGTCCACTCCAGTAAATCTTCCTACAGTCTTCCCCAGTAGTAGTTGTAACCATGGATGCATCCTTCCTTGGGTGGGGGGGGGTGGCATTACAAAGCAAGAATGGTCTGAGACAAGAAGGCCAATACTCACATAAATGTGTTGGAGTTGAGGGTGGTTTTCCTTGTGCTGCAGAAGCTTCAGGGCTGCCTTCCACAGGGTGTGATATTTATTCAAACGGACATGATGGCAGTTCAGTCCTTTAACAAACAGGAAGGAACTAGATCCTACCCTTTGTGTCAGGAAACAGTGAGGGCTTGTCAGTGGGTGATGACTTTGTACCATTTTCTTATAGCAATACAAATTTCAGGAGTACTCAAGCTGCCTAGTGAACAGGCTGAACAGATCTCTTCTCATGATTGAGTGGTCCCTTTATCACTGGAGCACTTGCTTCCCCATCCAACAGCAAATGCAGTAACAGCTTGCCATCCTTTTCCCCTAGGTGGCAGTCAACAAGGGACACTGTCTCATCAATGGGCTTTTGGACTTCTGTATGCTTACCCACTGCAACCCATAAAACCCAAATCTTTCCAGAAAACAGTGAAGTGCAAGGCACAAACTTCATCTAAATAGCCCCTTCTTGGTCCAGACAGATTTGGTTTCTTGTTGTAAGACTTCATCTCAAGACACCTACCTGGCTTTTTGATCCAGTGCAGGATCTGAAAACTCATCCTTCTGGAAAGTTTCACCTGGACCTTCACAGTCTGAAGCTGACAACATGGTTTCTCCACTTCCATTAATGGCCAGTGATAAGTCCTTCTCTACAGAGGTAGTAAGAATCCTGAGTCCCAAAAGAATTCTGCCTAGAAGTATCTATCACAGTAAGTGGAAGAGATTTGTCTCTTGGCATACCCTCAGAGCACCAACCCCTTTTCAGATCCAGTCTTGGAGGTTCTCCATTTCCTAGCTAGTCTTTTCAGTTCTGGATCTTAATTTTTTCCCTGATTAGTCCAGTTGGCTGCCATTTCAAATTTCCATGTTAAGTTTCAAGAACACTTGCTAGCTTGTCATAAACACTCTAAAGCATTTCTCAAAGTAACCTTTTTGCTTGGACCGCCCATCAGAGGATTCAGTACCTCCTTGGGATCAACCTGGTTCTAGAAGTTCTTACGAAGACCCGTTCAAGCCAGCTTCCTCTGTTGAGCTAAAATTTTTCTCTTATGGAAAACTATCCTTTTAGTAACCACATCATTCAGCCAGAAGGATTTTTGAACTCCTGCCATCTTCATCTCCTCCTTTCCCATATCTAGTGTTTCAAAAAGACAGGACATCTCTAAGGATGATTCCATCTTTTCTTCCCACATTGGCTTCTCAGTCAAAAATTTCACAACCTACCCACCTGCCAGTCTTTTCCTAATTACGCAAAGGTGAATGCATCTTTATACCTTAGTTGTTAATAGGCAATTGCACTTCTACCTTCACATAACTAAATCTTTCAGGAAGGTTACTCAGCTTGTCTCATTTATTCCTAACAAGCTGAGGCAGAACATTTCTAAAGTGTGCCTCTCTAAATGGCTGTAAGACTGCATTTCATATATCTATGCTGCACATAATAAGACTCGTACACAGCAAACCAAGAGCTACCTCTTTAAGAGCTGTTGAAACTTCTACTGTCTTCTTTAGAACCTCTTTAGTGTACAATATTTGTGAAGCTGCCATATGGCCTTCCATACGTACCTTCATCAAGCATTATAAATTGGGCTGCCTTTCCACATTTAGAGTACCCTTCGGTGTCTTTATCCTGAAGGCTGTCCTCTCATGAGGCCACCTTGAGTTTACTGTAGCTTGTAATTCTGACCCACATGTCAGGTCGAACAAGCTGAATATATGGAATGCAAAAATTATGTACTTGCCATATTGTTACTTTCCCCGTCTGACACAGGAATTTCCCTTCCATCCCCTATCTTTGTCTTGTAAGACCTGAAGAATCATATAGTCAAGTATAGCATCCCCTTTACTTCTGGCAACATAGTTGTTGTTAGATTTTGAAGCATCAAACTAGATCTAAGGTAAATAGGGCAACTGCATTAAAGCAGGGGAAAATTCTTAAAGGAGCTCAAGGCTGGATCACGGATGCTGCCAAATTGGATCCAGCAAACATTTTGAAGACCCACGTCATCTTGGACAGACATAAACAAATGGATCTATTGTTATGGTAAGCACACAATATTTGTTTCACTAGCATTGCGTTCTGATGTCCTCTTCCTACATCACTGTGCTTGAATAGTCTGTGCCTTGTGGTTAGTCCCAGCAAAATACTGCAGTCCCACAGACGTTTCCCAATATGCATTTGTGCTACAGTATACATAACAGTATTATGTTTTTAACACAGAAATTGCAACACTCTGTCATATTTGTGTCTTGATAGCACACAGTTGTTACTGAATGTGTAACTTGTGTGCATATGTCCCACTGTAACGGTGGGATGAGGACTGTTCTCACTGTATTGCAGCTTTGAAAACTGTGAAGCAGCATTGTTAATATTGAAGTTGAGTATATAGACTTTAACCAAAAGGTGCACTGAAGCAGGTAGTTAAGAACATTGTTTGGTTTGAGTCACTGCTTGACCATCAGGACAATCAGATCTTGCATTCCCATATAAAGGAGCATCTCTACAGTAGGACTGTGGATGCCAGATTTTATTACCCACATTGTTGATTGCCTGTTTTTTTTAAACCCTTCACAAAGTTGGAGGTGGGCAGTTAAAATATCAAAATATACGTAGCGCTTTAGAATCAGCTTGTCTTACCTTGCCAAAAATAGGCCTACATAATCTTGAGATATTCTCAGTGCTTCTTTCCTTTACCTCCACCCCCAATCTCAATTACAGGTAGACAGTTTCACATCACAAAGCGGGTTTCTGACAAATTGTGATCCCAGGAAGTTGTCCTTCCTTATATCGCTTTTGCAGTATTCCAAGCTCTCTCACTTTATAACCTGGATATTCAGCCACGATCATCATCTTCTTTCGGCTTTTTCCTGGTTAGGGGTCGCCACAGTGGATCACCTGTCTGCTCATGATTGGCAGTAGAGTTTTATGGTGTCGAGTTGCCAGCCCGGTGACCAACCTTCCACAGAAGGCACACACATGCACGCACTCACACCTAGGGCCAATTTAGAGTGTCCAATCCACATACAGCATGTCTTTGGGATGTCTGAGAAAACCTGAGCACCCGGAGAAAACGCACGCGACCACAGGGAGGACATGCAGACACCGCACAGAAGGCACCCCAGCTGGGGAGCGAACCAGAGAACCTCTTGCTGTGAGGCAGCAATGCTAACTGCTGCACCACCGCGGCCGCCCAGGACATTCAGTCAGGATACAAAAGCAAAAATCTTCCATACAGCCGTACAGCCAATGTATGACCTAAGCCTACTGGTATAAGGGAACATAAGCAGTTGGACTTTTACTGAAAATGGTCATTATTTGGCTTGTTTTTCCAAGCACTTTAGGCCCCCATGTGTGAAAATAATACCAGGGTTCTGGTTTCAGTTGACACAAGCCCCTTTTCAGGTTTAACACCATCCTGCACAATTTCTTTTCATTGCCTGGAAACTATTTGTGTTTTCTATTCACAATTTGACTGCCTTTCCAGTCAGACAGTATAACAGCATTTACTATGTTTTCATTTTATGAGAAAGTAGGTGTTAAAAGTCCTTTGAAGAGAATTTTAGGGTGCTGAAATGAAGTTTATTTTGTACTGAATTGAAATGTGCTTGTAGAAGATAACTCATTCAAAACTTCCAGTCAGTGGGGGATTGCTTAGTTCTTATGTGAAGCTTTAATTACTGGGAGTTCCCCCATCCCCCCACACACACACGCACACAAACACACACACTGACTAGGAGTGTGGCTAAAACTTTGTGATAAAAATATATCCACTTCAGCCACATTCTTTGTCAGTAGGTAAAAAAAAAATCACTGGCTTGTAGGAATTAGTGCTTTACATAAACACTATACATTTGTGAATATGTAGCCAGTGTTTTTGTCTTCAGGCACTATATTACTGATTTTAATTTTGTTAAATCTCAGTGTTTCCAAAGATAAGAAGACTTAAAGCTTTCTTTTTTTTTTGTTAAAGAAATGGTTAAGTTAGGAACAAGGAAGACATTAGAGGTAAAGAACCTAAAGAATTGACCAGTTTCTGCAAAGGATATCTATAAAGCCTAAAGAAAGACCATAGAGAAAAGAGCTAATAAGAGGAAGAGGGTTGGGAGGGTGGCTTAATGGTTAAGGTGTTTGCCTTACAAACACAAGGTGCAGGGTTTGAGTCTCACAAGGGATAATTGGCTAGGCTTAAAATTGCTCGCAAGGGCAGTTAGCTTAGTACTAACCTATGAACCTATGAATAAAAAAAAGTAATGAAGTTTTGTCTGAACTGCATTTCTTCCACATTAGGTTCTGTTTAGTGATGCATCATTTATTGGGAGAAAAGAAATCTGAGTCCCTTTCACTAGAGACATTGAATTCCCTTGCAAAATATTCAGCTGAGGGAAAACTCACTTAAAGGGACAATCCCAGGGATTTTTTGTTTTGATTCAGCTATTGTTTACATTTCAGGTTTGCCTTTCTGAGCATGCTCACTTTTGGCTGAGGGGGTGGGGGAAGAGTGCCTGCAGGAAGTTTCAAGGGTGTTAGCCAAATTCCATCTCAAATTGCAGATGTCCTTCAAGGATGCATCTGCAGTCTTTACAAATGGGTTGTCCTGTCGTCAGGCAGCCCTTCGGTCGGCCGGATTCCAAAGTCTGGGTCTGGCTTCGGCTGGTGTCGCACTTCACCCGACGACATTGCGGCAGTTATTCGGGTATAAAGGCATCAGCCGACGCCATTTTCCTCAGTCTTTCTTGCCGCGTGGCGCCCGAAGCAGAAGCTGTTCGCAAGTGCCGGTCGGTCAGATCCAGAGATTACTACTACCGAATACTACTTCGAAGACTTCTATAAAGCTAAGTACCCCGTTGGGAACTCTTTCTTGCCTCAGCCGATGTCAGAGAAAGTTAATAACTGTTTATCTTGTGGGAAACAAATACCTCATAAAGATTTCCACTCCTATTGCATACATTGTTTAGGCCCAGACCACGACGTAGCAGCTTGTCTAGCCTGTGCTTCTTTTAACCGACGGACGCTTAAACGTCGGTCGGACTTTGCTGAACAGATTTTCGGCTCCGATTTTGCCTACATTATGCCGTCGGATCCTCCGACTACGCAAATTACCAAAAAACGCAAAGAAAAGGACCGACACTCGCGGTCCGCGGTTTCGGCCGAAACCGCGGTTAAGCAAGCCACGAGAATCTCGGTTTCGGCCGAAACCGAGCAAGGGGTTCTTTCTTCAGCCGATAACATGCCTTCTACCGAGGCCTCTTCTAACCTGGTAGAAACGGCTTCTGAAATCCAACCTTCTGTTGCGGTTTCACAGGATTTATCAGACACCATTCCCCTGTATGTTTCAACCCCTGCACGTGGAGCTGCTAGGCCTCCTCCAGCTATGTCTATTAAGGCCTTTGCCAGGGCTAAAGCAGCCAAAGCATCAAAACCTGTGCCTGCTAAGCCCCCTTCTCACAGGCCCAGCACCAGCTCCCACATGCTTTCTTTGGCTGAGGATCTCATCTCTTTAATTCGTGGAGCCCAGCCTCATCCAGACAGGGCCTCTCTCCCTCCTCCAGAAAAGAGGCCTAGAGCAGAGCCCCCTGAGCCACTATCCACAGATGATTCCTCTGATGACTCAGAACATACAGACCCTCCTGAGGCTTCTTATTCTCCTTGCGAAGACTCTGATGCTGAGGAGTCCATCCCTTCAGCCTCTCCTCCTGAGGAATTTTCCTTTGGGGAAACCTTGCATGCTATGAGGGAACAATTTCAGTGGCAGGGCCAAGATTTCTCAGACTCTAGAAAAAGGCTTAGGACCTTTCTACATTTGCCACAGCATAGGCCTTTAGCTATACCTCCAGTTCTTTCTGTTGTTGATGATGCATTTAATGATGCTTGCACTGCTCCTGATTCTTTACCTCCGGCTCCTGCTAAGCCCGATAGGTACTACAGGGTCCCGGACACTCATCACCACTTATATAAGGCTCCTTTTGCAGATCCAGAGACTATCTCCCAGGGTCCTAAAGCTGTAGCCGCTACTTCTTCTAAAAAACCCCTCCCCTCTGAAAGGGAATCCAGGTCCTTAGAGAGATGGGGTACAAAAGTTTACACCTCTGCTACTTTGTCAACTAGAGCTTTGAACTGCCAATTTCATATGATTCAATATCAAGAGTTTATGCTTGACCAGTTGACTAAAAAACTGTCCTCTGAAGAATCTTTAGATAAAAAGTATGTCCAAGAAATGGTACATAACATACAGCAGGTTAGTAACCATTCTTTAAAATGTGGCTATGATGCACTGGAGGCTTCCTTTAGATCAGCCATGACGGGCACAGTTATCAGGAGGCATGCATGATTGAAAGAACAGGCATTACCAGACCATGTCAAATCTAAGCTGTTGGATGCACCTATGGACAAGGTCAATTTATTTGGTTCCCCTGCACAGCAGGTACTAAAAAAGATGGAAGAGAAAGCAAAATCAGTGCAAACAGTGAAAGATTTCTTACAAGTTCAACCTCCAAGGTTTAGCAGGAACTGGCCCTCCAAGAACTGGTCCTTTCCGGAATCCTCTAAGGCACAAAGAGGCAGGAATAGGCGTTCTAGAGGCAGAAACCAATCCAAGGGTGCCTACAGGGATCGCCAGTGGCAGGGTAACAACCAACGAGGCACGGATACAGCCACCACCACTACAACTCAATCACAGTGACTTGGCGGTGGCACAGCCTACCAGGGAACAACTAGAAGCACCCTTAGGCGGAAAGCTAACCTTATTTTCAAGAAACTGGCACTGCATTACAAGAGAAAAATGGATTTTGCAAACTATAGACCAAGGTTACAGGTTCCATTTCCATACTCTACCAGAAAGGAGAGGAATGCCAAACCTACCACCTACTCAAAGGACAGAAGCTCTAAAGCAAATATCTCAATTATTAAGAATGAGAGCTGTGGAAAAGGTACCATCTATGGAGCAAGGAAAGGGATTTTACTCCAGACTCTTCCTGGTACCAAGAAAAGAAAACAAATGGAGGCCTATTCTAGACCTGTCCGCTTTAAACACATTCCTCATTGTTCCAAAATTCAAAATGCTGACCCTACAGTAGCTTCTTCCCATGCTGGGCAAGGAGTCTTGGCTGGTAACTCTAGATCTCAAGGAGGCATACCTGCACGTCCCCATAAGACCAATTTGCAGAAGATACCTCAGATTTCTTGCAGGATCAGAGCATTATCAATTCTCAGCATTGCCCTTTGGCTTATCTACTGCGCCCAGAGTGTTCACGAAATGCCTGGCATCAGTAATTGCTCATTGCAGACTTCAGGGGATTCAAATCTATCCCTACCTGGACAACTGCCTGATACAAGCGGACAACAAAAACAAATTAACAGAAGACTTACAAAGAGTCATCTACCTGCTGCAAGCCCTGGGATATACAGTCAATACAAAAAAGTCAAGGCTGATTCCATCCCAAAGAATAACCTTTCTGGGTGCAGGACTGGACACATCAAAACAAATGGCATTTCTAACTGCAGAAAAGAAAGAGCAACTTCCTCTCTACTTCTTGGCATTAACAAAGCAGAACCATCTAACTGCAAGAAAAGTGCTGCAAGCTCTAGGCTTCATGGCATCCTGCATAATACTGGTCCCTCATGCCAGGCTGCATATGAGAAAGCTACAGTGGTACCTAAAGAATTTGTGGTCCCAGCACAAGCACAGCCTAGAAACCAAAATTCCAATGATCCCATGCCTGAAACATGAATTCCTATGATGGGCTCAGGCCTGCCAATCAAACGCAGGATTGCTCTTCTGCAAAAGTCAACCAAGACAAACCATCACGACAGATGCCTCAGACCTCGGATGGGGGGCACACATGCTGGTCAAGTGCATTCAAGGCCTATGGACTCAAGACCAGCTGCATCTGCACATAAATCTAAAAGAAATGATGGCAGTAAAATTGGCAATCCAGGCATTCAGACCTTTTCTCCAAGAAGGCCAGTTGTTGATAACGACAGACAACACCACAGTTATGTGGTACATCAACAAACCGGGAGGCACACACTCATACCCTCTATGCCGGCTGGCACTGGACCTATGGGATGTGGCTCTGAGCTACAACATTCAGTTACAGGCAATTTATGTACCAGGGAAGGAAAACATTCTAGCAGACATATTAAGCAGAACTACAACAGATGCCCACGAATGGATGCTGCATCCGGACATCTTCAAAACCATCACAAGAGAATGGGGATTACCACAAATAGACTTGTTTGCTTCCCCATTCAATCACCAGTTGAAGAAATTCTGCACAAGGACTTACCACCCACTTGCTTGGAAGGTGGACTCCCTCTCTTTCAGTTGGAAAAGCCTGACAGCATACGCATTCCCACCACTTCCTTTGATGCACAAGGTACTTCTGAAGATCAAAGAGGAACGTCCGAGGATCATTCTGATAGCCCCAAACTGGCCAAGACAACATTGGTATCCACTGCTGAGGAGCATGTCCGGGAACAAATATGGACACTGCCCTGATCCCATTACTGCTAACACAGAACAACTACAACATCCTGCATCCAAACCTAAAACTCTGCAGCTAACTGCCTGGAACATTACATAACAGCAATTAACCCAAATTTATCCCAAAGGGTTAAAGACATAATCCTGGAGGCTCGTAGACCTTCAACAAGAAAGAATTATGCAGCAAAATGGAAAAGGTATCTCATCTGGAGTACTGCAAAGGGGCAAGATGTGACGCTGGTGAACATAGCCAACATCCTGGAGTACTTGGCGGAGCTCTACCATACAGGCCTGTCCTATTCTTCCATCAAGATACATGCATCAGCTATTTCAGCACAATACAGCTTGGATCCTCCTGTCTTCTCGCATCCTCTGCTCAGACAGTTTCTGAGAGGAATTAAAAATGTAAAACCTCCCAGGAAACCTCCATTGCCAGCATGGGACTTGAACTTTGTGCTAGAAAAACTGACTCTTCCCCCTTTCGAACCAGCAGCAACAGCAGAATTACAATACTTATCCTGGAAGACTGCTTTCCTGCTGGCAATAACTTCAGCAAGAAGGGTCTCTGAACTACAGGCATTAATGGCAGTGCAACCCTTCCTGATCTTCCATCAAGATAGAGAAAAGGTCTCCATGAGAACAAATCCTACATTTATGCCTATGGTGGTATCCAGAGTCTAAATCAGGCTATCCACCTTCCTACATTCTTCCCCAACCCACAGAACAGGGGAGAAAGGCTCTTACATACCTTGGATGTACACAGACAATTACGCTACTACCTGGACAGGACAAAAAACAATAGAAAAACTGACCAGCTTCTGGTAGCATATGCAACAGGAAAGGAAGGAAAACCAATTTCTAAACAGACAATCTCCAAATGGATAGGAAATTGCATTAGATTTTGTTACTCCTACCATGGAAAGAAAACTCCAGAGATCATCAGGCCTCACTCTACAAGGGCTACAGCCACTACCACAGCTTTCTTACGAGGAGTGGCTACCAAGGACATTATAGAGGCTGCTACTTGGACATCCGTGCATACATTTGCCAAGCATTATAACTTACCTCTATACTCTAGATCCTGTGCTGGTTTTGCCACTGCTGTTTTGCAAGGGATCCTATCTACACCATAATCTCTTCTCTTTTCCTCCTCCCCTAGTTTAGCTATGGTATTCTACCCATTTGTAAAGACTGCAGATGCATCCTTGAAGGACATAGTACAGTTTTGTACCTACCATAAATGTAGATGTCCGAGAGGAATGCATCTGCAGTCAGGATTACCCTCCCTCCTTCCCCTCTGAGGTACTCCTAGGGTATTTGCCAATCTTCAGCTAGCTTGGGGGGGATCTATTATGGTGTATTTGTTTGTATATATGTACATACATGCTTATTTTGTGTGTTTGCTTTCTACTATTTGGAAACTTTGGCATTTATCCAAATTTAACCATCCAAGAGGGCACCTGGGGCAAGAAACACTGAGGAAAATGGCGTCGGCTGATGCCTTTATACCCGAATAACTGCCGCAATGACGTCGGGTGAAGTGCGACACCAGCCGAAGCCAGACCCAGACTTTGGAATCCGGCCGACCGAAGGGCTGCCTGACGACAGGACAACCCATTTGTAAAGACTGCAGATGCATTCCTCTCGGACATCTACATTTATGGTAGGTACAAAACTGTACTTTGTACTTGCCCCCCTGTGAGCCACTCAGTAGTTTAATCTGTGCATTTATCCTTTGAGAAAACTAGCCTTTCAGGCATTTTATTACTTGACTGCTGCTGCTACTCTAAAGAGCACATCAGCAATGCAAGGCTTTTAAACATTAGTAATCATTTTGTTTCTTTCATTTCATATTTTATTCTGTGGTGATTGTGAATCCTGACCAACTACAACAATTTTATGACATGCCTTCTACCCCTAGAAAGCATCTGAGTGAGGCAAACAGTAGTGGAAGGAAACCAGATTTCTCTTTCTTTCATTTCATGTTTTACTGTGTTCTGTCTAGTGAACACTAGACTGGTGTAGTCACTTTCTGACCTGCTAGTAATTCCATAGAAAGCAAGTGTGTGACAGAAGGTTAGAGCCTTGGTAGACACACTCTTTTCTGTACCTTTAAGTTTCTAGTTTGATTATGTGCTGATTTCTGAATACTACAAGATAAATGCATTATTTATGAATGGAATGCTGGTACATCTGTAGAATCAGGAGTGATATAATGTTTAAAAATTAGTATACACATTTTCCTTTCACTTCATATATTATTTTTTGCTCATTTCCATGTAATAGCCAAATGCAATTCATAGTGTACATGCTACATCTTAGTGAGTTACTGCATTGTATTATGTTTTCAGTGCGTCTTTCTCTTTTAACCTTATATCTGTATGAATCTGTTTCTAGATCCACTGTTATTATATATAAACAAATAATTCAAATGGTACTATACAGCTTTTGGCATCATTCTAACAGTTTGCAGTAACTAACAAGTGCCTGATTCCTGGACTGACAAGAATTAGTCCTACATGGTAACATTTAAACTGTTTCTTTTCCAACTTACTGTACTCCATGATAGCACACCTCTCAACCTCTTAGTACAGTCTGGACAAAGCATAAAATAATGGGAAACAAATACCCAAACATAGAGAGAAATTTTAAATTCTAGTCTTATGAACTTATAAAGTTGCTAGAATAACAAGATTTCTTATTGTGCATTTTCTGATGAATATGAAGGCTGAACGTTTACAGTAATACCTAGGGAGGAGCATAGTTGAAGGGTATACTCCCTAGCTTGTAGCAGAAGATGCCTGGTCGGGGTGGTTATGAGCCAGTTGTCCAGATATGGAAACATGCGGAATCCCCTGCGTCTCAGGTGAGCCACCACTAGTGCAAGAACCTTCTGGATTGCCTTTTCATTAGAATGTGGTAGTAAGCATCCTGAGGGTCTATAGAGCACATTCAATTGTCTTTTTCCAGGAATGGAAGTATTGACTGCAGTGTCACCATCCAGAACGTAGCCTTTTTTACAGACTTGTTTAGATTGCTGTGATCCAAAATGGGTCTCCAGTCCCCTGATTTCTTTGAAACTAAAAAGAATCTTGAGTAAGTTCCGGATAATCTCTGGTCTGCGGGGACTTTTTGGATGACTCTCTTTCTTAGCAACATTTGGATTTCTAATGTTGCTTGTTCCTTTTGATTGGGTGGAACGTCTGGAAATGACTTATGGGAGCAGGGTAGGAGAAGGCACTGATCTATTCCCTGGGTATTATATCCTGCACCCATTTGTCATTTGTTATCTTTTGCCAGGTTTCATGGTGCAGAGACAAACGACCCCCGACTGCCTCCAGAGGCGAGTGATTGGACACTCCTTTAGGAGTGCTGGAAGGCTCTACCAAAGAACAATTCTCTGCTGCCCTGATTTTGCGGGCTTCCTGCCGCCAGGGCAGCATCTTTCATTATTGATCCCCCTCTGCCTCTAGGGGATCTTTTCACCCTGTGCGTCTTGGAAAGACCTCTGAGATTTTCTGAAAGACATCTTTCCACTACTTCTTTGATCTTTGTAAAAGGGTCTAGTAGGTGTGGAAAAGAAGTACTCCTATGGCAGATAAGATCTTACCTTCTTCTTCACAAATGGTGAGTGTTTCTTTTATTTTTGGCCCAAATAGAGAACAGCCATCAAAAGGGGCATTAATAAAGGAAGACTTGAAGGGCTTCATGAAATAAAGGCGCATCCAGGCCTGCCTGCTGAGAGAGATGCCTGAAACCACTGCCCTACTCATTCCATCTGCTGCATATGATGCAAGCCTCATGGACAGGTTCACGACTGAATTTAGGTTGCTGAGCTGAGCACTGACTTTATCTGATGCCACATCAGCTACAGCTCCTTGGAGGGAGTCTGCTAGTTCCTTTAGCAGGTCCCTCTGCAATCTACTGAAGTGGTAAGATAATTCAATGACCATAAGGCAAAGGTTGATGACAAAAAGACATGATTCCATATCTATCCATGTCCTGGTGTCCTTATTCTGAGGATGGATACAGGAGCTGGTCTCGGAAAGCTCCTTTTTAATGGCCACTGCCATAACCATGACATCAGCTGCTATACCTTTTGTCAGAAAGGTCTTGCCAGTAATATATTTGGCTTCCTAGAAGTAGCCTCTATGGTGTCTGGGGTTTCCCAAGCCTTCCAAGAGATTAACTCAGTAAACTCATTGGAAGGAGGGGTCACTCAAGAGGTTGAAGGGTGAGCCCGAAAGGCCTTCAGGTAAACCGACTCCTTGGCTAAAGGGGAGGTGGACCATCAGTCACCTCTCTGCTTTAAGATTTCCAGGATGTCTCCAAAGGAGGTTATCATGGGGACCCTTCTTCATTGAGGTCAGTATCAGATGTGATGGACTCCTCTGGGGAGTTGAGATGCTTCCTCTTGCATGTCCTCTTCTGAGGGACCTTGTCAGTGGGACATTCTGAGGAGGTTTCAGTAGAGGGGGTGTCCCCTGCTGGGCATCCTGAGGTCCAGGGTCTCTGCGGACCTGTGGAGAGGGTATGTGAGGAGACAGACACCTGGACAGAACTAGGAGGAAGATCTGAAGAAGATTGTGTCTCAGACTGAGGGGTAGTCAAAACCCTCCTCATAACTTCAAAGGCAGTCCACCCCCCCCCCCACCCTGAAGAACTCCTCAGATCCAACAAATGAGTTGTTAGAGCCAAAGGAACCTCCAGAGCAGAAGATGGAAGCTCTGAAGCCAAGGCAGGAGCTGAACTCACCCGTGCTGAGGCCCCTAGAGACAGGGTCGAATCTGGTAAGATCTGAACCGGCTTCACAGACCCGACCAGGGAGTGCCGGTTCCCAGAGGTCTCCTGCTCCTACTGGGCGGAAGCACTAGGGTCAGATACCAAATCCAAAGACCCCAAGCAGACTCCAAATCATTTTTACTCAGGTTTATTGAAAATGTTGGAAGTGTGAGGGGGAAAAAGAGGTAACTGGGAACATATTTTTGGGAGTGCAGTGGGGATGGCAGTCGTTAAAAATCAGTACAGACTACTCTGTCTGGGTGAGCAACTTGTTGTAACTAAAGAAACCAGACATAGTATGGCCTTGCAAAGTTTAGTTCTGGTGGCTGCCAAAAAAGCAGTTACTAGAAAATGGAAATTAAAGTCTAAACCAACCATACTAGAAGTAATCCCTGTTCAGGTATTCTATTTCTAATGCTTGGAATACTCTTCCTAGCCACCTGACTTCTATTAAGTTCCAACTCACAGTTTAAAAAACTCCTAAAAGCACACTAAGAATACCTGGGTATGTTCCTGTGACCCTTCAGAATGAATGCTTACTCTACAGCCTACACTCCATAATAACCAATATGCCCCAAACCTTTCTCTGTCTATGAGTACTACCCACCTCAATAAGTTTAAAAAACACATCAATCACAGCATTGGTATTAAGATAAGCTAACACCCTCCTACATCAAAAACTTAAGACATGGGCAAAACTCTTAACATTGTACTTATTCTATGAATGTAGCTGTGAAAACTGTAGTTATTTTATTGTAGAATTGTCAACTAGAATGATGGCAATGCTCAGCATTCCTGCTATGAGCTATATGCTATTGTTTCACATTGTTCACTATGTATCGTCCTATAGCATTTTACTGTGTTATAACTTCTATTCATTGTATAAACTTGTGTATGCATGTATTTTTTTCTGGAGCTTTTCTCCCTGGGCCTCCGCTGAAAATGAACCTGTGTCTAGTCGGACTTTCCCAATAAATGTTGTTGTGTCTTTCGGCTTTTCCTGGTTAGGGATCGCCACAGCGGAACTGCGGTCCGCTAATGATTTGCAGTAGATTTTTACATGCCAAGTTGCCGGCCCTGATGCACAACCTTCAACGAAGGTACACACCCATTCACACATGTCTCCACACAGAAGACGATCTAGCTGAGAATCGAACAGGACGTCTTACTGTGAGGCGACAATGCTACCGCAGCAAATAAATAAATAGTAATAGAGATAAAAGAACTGTATGGTGGGATATGTATAAAATGGTAGGAACAAATTACATAAAAAAAACGGGAATTGTGGGAAGAATACATGCAGAATGTGTTTTTGGAAGGTGAGGTTTAAGAGAAGGCAGGAACTGAATGAGCTATGTAATGTTCTGTTGACAAGGACTGAATACAAGGTTATATGTGATGTATAATGTTTGCAACTGAAAATAAGGTAAACGGGTATGTTTTCATTTATATAAATGTATGATTGCCTATGTCATAAGTGATAATTCAGTAAAGATGTTTCCATTTTTTTTTTAAAAGAATGGTTTATCAAGGTTTCGTTTTAAAAAAGAATGGTGTCCCAGCTGCTTGACTTGTATATCATGCACATACACATGCACTCTGTACATACTTATATATATATATATATAGAGAGAGAGAGAGAGAAAGAAAGAAAGATTGACAGATATAGATAAATCAGCAGAAACAAAGCCTTCCATGAGAATGCTGTTCATGAACGCTTCGCCTCATTCACGAACCTGTGCCCACATCCTATATAAAACTACTCAAACTTAAACTGTGTTCTTCAGCTGAGGACCTTCCAAGTGAGTACCTAAAGTTAGCAGCCAATAGCATTGCTTATCCTGTCTCAGTCCTTAGAAATAGGTCACTCCAGGAATCCCACATTCCTTCTCTTTGGAAAAAGTCACACATTATCCCTATGCACAAAGGAGGAAATTCAACAGACATGAATAACTTTAGACCTATAGTGATGTTATCATCCCTCACCAAAATGTATTCAAAAACAATTGCAAACTAGTCTCTTCTTTATTTCTAGACTTGTCTATAGCCTTTGACACAGTTGGTTGCAGAAAACCTCTTCTTCAAATGCCCTCACTAGGATTCTCTCAGTCCATCCTTCTGTGGTTCAAAAGCTACCTGTCCAATAGGTATCAGTCAGTAAAAAGGCACTCTATGCTCTCTCCTTACCTCCCAGTCTCCACTGGTTTATCACAAGGCTCTATCCTTGTTCCTCTCCTTTTTAACATTTTCACCAACATTCTCTATACTTCCACACAACAGGCCACCCTAATAAAATACATCGATGATTCCACACTCTGCACATCTGACAATGTGGTACACCTTCAAAAAATTACTCAAGAATCTTTAGCAGCCACTGAAATATGGCTTTGTAACTCACAACTCATGCTTAACCCAAAAAAGACCAAACCACTATTTTCCCTAAATCCCTCTCTCATGAAAAAAATAAATTTAAAGTCCTCTCTCTTGACAATACAACCACTGAAGTCACTTCTCATAGCAAACTATTAGGGGTGATTGTGGATGATAATCTTACATTTGACCTGCATATACATAATTGCATAAGAAAAACTCATCAAAAACTAGGGATGCTTTACAGAGCCAAAACCTTTCTCACCGATGTAACTAATACTACACTTGCAACTACTCATCTCCTCTCCATTCTTATTTATGGCGCTCCCATCCTTACTAACCTCCAGGTTTTACAAAAACTGAAACTTGTACAATGCTACAACAAAGTGCTAAATTTGCAGCACATACATACCCCTTTCAGAACCCACCACTGTATAGCACTGAAAAGTCTAAACTGGTTAGAACTGCCACATCAACTAACATATACACAACTTCTTACTACCAAGGAAATTATTCAGCAGCCATGTGCTTGTCCAGCAATAAAAAACATTCAACAGAACTGTGTTCCCAGTCGGGGAAGTCCTAGTTCTCAAAACCCAAGACTGGCACAGTCAGGAGGAAAAGGTAACCACCCACACCACAAATCCAGTCTCACACAGACCTAGTGCATCTGCATACCCAACACAAAAAAACATACTCGGAGGCTCTAAATAAAAATCTGCCTAAACAGCAAAGACCTCCTAAGCAGATATCCAAGCAACAGTCACCCCTCAACAATACCCACGAATCACATATCTCACAAAATCAGTGTGCCTCACAGTCACAGCCCTTAAGGCCAAACAACACACCAAATACACTTGTTATAGGGGACTCTATTGTCCGGCACACTGACGTCCCGCTCACTAGACTGAACAAGGAGAAGGTCACTGTAAGCTGCCTGTCTGGTGCCAGGATCCGCCACATAACGCAAGCACTCAGGTCACTCCAAAGCAAGTACAAGTATGACTCTGTCATTGTCCATGCTGGTGTGAATGACCTGAGACGTACCTCCCTGGACTACATGAAAAGAGACACAGAGGAGCTCTCTGACCATGTAGCCCAGGCTGGTATGACCCTAAACTTGAGTAGCATCTTGCCCTCACCAAGAATGATGCCACAGTATAAAGACAAAATGATCAGTTTCAACAATTGGCTAAAGTATTGGTGTCATTCAAAGGGGATCCAGTGTCTGTCAGCCTGGGATGACATGCTCGACAAGCCACATTGCTTCACTAGGGACGGCTTGCACCTGTCACCCTTAGGCTTTCGTATACTGGCCAAGGCTCTTGCCACCTCCATAGTGCCTTTTTTAGGCAAGGCTCAAAGGACAAACCCACCTCCATAGACAACCCAAGGTTAAAAAAAACTAAAGGTAATGCTACTCAATGCCAGAAGTCTAAACCTCAAGATGCACGCACTCAAGGCTCTCCTCAGTATGGAGAAAATTGATGTCTGTGCAGTAACAGAAACCTGGTTCAAGGCCCCTGAGAGCACCCCAGCACTACCAGGTTATAACTCATACCATGCGTTTCGGCCCCAAAACTCGGACCAAAGCACAAAAGGAGGGGGAGTATCTATATTCATCAAAGATACCTACACCTCCAGGTTAGTGGCACTGCACGAAGCATCAGAAGCCATCCATGTGCAACTAACAGCGGGCAAAACTGCCTTTCAGTTTGTAGCCTGCTACAGAACACCCTCCCTATTACAGGAACCCCACTTGGCATTCCTGAGAACACTGGAGAATATGAAGGTCTCTCCAAACACTATGTTATTGGGTGACTTCAACTACCCAAACAGTGACTGGGAAAACTACTCAAGCCCAAACACCCTCGCCCAATGGTTCCTTGAATTTATAAACTCTAATGCAATGGAACAACTGGTCACCACTCCCACAAGAGGGAACAACATATTGGACCTGGCCATCACCAACATGGAGACTCTGTTCCACACCACAGGTAAACCCCTCATTGGTAAGATCAGACCATAAACAAATTTCCCTGGACATCCATATCCCGTCCCCACCCCCAGCCAAGGAAATCACTGTAAAGAATTACTCAAAAGCCAACTTTGTACTTCACGAGACTGAGGTGGAATCCTTCAAAGCCCCTGGGCCAGAGGATAAAAAAAAAAAAAAAAATTTTTTGTCATGTTTTTGGTTTACTGTATTTAATCTTAGCTTAAAGCTACTAACCTACTCTGTAAACATTTTTTTTCTACCTATCTAGCTAATGTACTATGTAGCTAATGTACTGTAATTCCACTTGACTATTACTATATATTGTATTATTTACTCTCTACAGATGCTTGGAGCTTTTCTTCACGGGCCTCTACTGAAAATGGACATGTATCCAGTTAGACTTGCCCGGTCAACAAATGTAAAATAAAATAAAATAAATAAATAAAAAATAAAAATAATACAGCCCAATCTGCAGAATCCTTTACAAATGCATTCTATGAGCACCTGCAGGAATGCATGGATCGTGCTATCCCAAATAAAACCAAGACTCACTCCTCCAAAAACAGGAGACCTGTCTGGTGGACCCCGGCCATAAATAAGCTATATAACAGAAGGAGGAAGCTACTACGTCAGAGCAAAATCCCAAAAAGGGAAGGCATCTCTGATCAGTATTGGCAAGAAACTTCGATCCCTCATAAAATCATCAAAGGCCAGTTTTGAAAGAAAAATTGCCCTAGACACTAAAGATAATCACAAGGCCTTTAGTTATGTCAGGAACATGGGCGGAAACTCCCAGATATGCTCTGAATTGTTGCATAACGGTACAAAATATACCGAACCTACAGACATAGCCAACATCCTGGCAGACAGATTCAGCGCAAACTTCTCTCCCCCCCCCTTCCCCTCCAAAGGAGCAAATGCCTATCCCAGCTGAATGTAACCTCCCTGACATCACAGATGCACAGGTGAAAGCTGCCCTCTCCAAAGCAAAAAACACAGCATCTATGGGACTGGACGGTGTCCCAGGCTGCGTCTTACAGGAGCTCCAAGAAGAACTGAACCCTCACATTGTCACTGTTCAAACTTAGCCTTACTACAAGATATGTACCCAAAGAATGGTGTACAGCTACAGTGGTCCCACTCCACAAAGGTGGTGCCACAACGGACCCCAGAAACTATCGCCCCATAAGCCTGACTAGTCTGGTCTGTAAAGCTATGGAGCGTATTATCATGGAACTCATAAACAAAGACATTGGGAGCCTCCAGACACTGGACCGTACCCAATTCGGCTTTGTTAAGGGCAGATCTTGCCTATTAAACCTAGTTGATTTCTTTGAAACAATTACCAAAGCCATAGATGAGGGCAAGGTAGTCCACACAGCCTACCTGGACCTCGCAAAAGCCTTCGACACAATACCCCAGTCGGGCATCATAAATAAGCTTACCAGCTTAAATATCAACTCCTATATCACAAGATGGGTTGCAAACTGGCTCAGAGATATAACCCACATGGTCAGAATTGCAGGTGCCATGTCCGAATCCAAACCAGTTACAAGTGGCGTCCCACAGGGCTCAGTCCTGGGACCCCTCTTGTTCGGTATATACTTCTCTGAGGTTCAGGCTAACACAGGGGGATTATAGCTGACAAAGTTCGCAGATGACTGCAAACTGGGGGCCATAATCGAATCTCCAGCTGACACAAGCATCTTCCAAAAGGGTCTCACAGAGACGGATGCTTGGTGCCAGAGCCACGGCCTCAAGCTAAATGCTGAAAAGTGCAGTCATCCCCTTTGGGAAAAACAAGGTGCCCACATATTACCACATATGTGGTAATCCATTAAGTACGGAAGAAATAATTAGAGATTTGGGGACCAACGTAGATAGTAATCTCTCCTTTGATAATCATGTTGCCAAAGTGGTTAGAAAGACCTTCTATATAGCCCACCTTATCACGAAAGGGTTTGCATCTAGATCAAGAGAGGTCATTGTGCTCCTCTACTCATCAGGCCCATAATTGAATACAATGCCCCTTTTGGGATGTACCTTACCCGACACCTGTAGCAACTGGAGAGACCCCAAAAGTACCTCACCAAGAGGATCATGGGCTACAAACAGATGTCCTATGCAGCTCAACTAAAGAAACTCCAGCTCTACTCAGTTGCTTACCGCCTACTCAGAGGTGATCTATGCCTGACGTACAAAGCCATGTCAAACCCAGAATTAATGGACATGCTCCACCTCAAAAAATCCAAGTCCCTTAGAGCTACACGCTCCAGGGACCTAAACCTCAGCACAAAAATAAATAGGACATGCTGGAGGGACAGATTCATTTCCCAGAGGCTCCTCTCACTCTGGAATAGAATCCCAATTCATGTTAGACATAGCCCCTTGCTGACCCTCTTCAAGCGAAATTTGGACACGTGGATGGGAAATCGCATATTCACCCATGGGATCTCTCCTGTGTCCCTGCTGGACAGAGGCACAGTAAACTAATCTTAAAAGGGTACCTTCTGTGACCTACTTTACAGAGGCACAGTAGGCTAATCTAATAGGGAGGTGGAAGCCAAATACACTCTGGCTGGGCTTATAAATGTCCTAGGGCAGATAGCCTAGCATCTACCTATGAACCTTTGTTATCCAGTGACCAAAAACTCCTGTCTATCTATAAACCTAACAAATCCGCTAGGCACTGTCTATACTGGTACAAGGTTGCTAAGGCCTGGAACTCCTTACCTGTATCTATCAGGTCTATACCATCCCCTTCCGCCTTTCAAAACCACTCTGAAAGGCTTCCTAGCTAAAATCTGGCTCTGTTCTTGCTCAAAACCAGGTTAACCTATATCCCTAAATGTGAACAAGTAAGTTTTCATTCCTTATACCTCATTACTCTCCCTTCTTC
This sequence comes from Protopterus annectens, assembly GCF_019279795.1. Taxonomy (NCBI): domain Eukaryota; kingdom Metazoa; phylum Chordata; order Ceratodontiformes; family Protopteridae; genus Protopterus; species Protopterus annectens. The sequence goes on along the minus strand of NC_056729.1, from coordinate 40,911,171 downwards.
TCTTACGTCCTTACTGCTATCTAATTCTCTTCTCTGACTTATTCTCTAAATATACCATAATCCTGTTTTTCCTTCACTTTACAGTGCAATTCCTATTTGTATTACACTAATTTGACTTAGAAATTTTAGACAGTTTGTAGAAATGTTAATCAATAATAAATTGTCATATACCTTATATTGATTCTTAACCATTTATTATAGCTAATTTGTTATAATTTAAACTGAGTATGTTTTATTTTTGCAGATTTTAAAATTATTGTTTTTAGATGTTTTGAATTAATTTGGAGTTTTTCTCCCAGGGCCTCTGCTGAAAATGGACTTCTACCCAGTTGAACTTTCCTGGTAATCATATGTCAATAAATAAGTTATGTGCTTCTACAACAGAGCTGCTCCGTACTCACAAGCACAGACAGAGCATCTGTATTACTAGAGAAATAGGCTGATATGCATAGTATGCTAATGACCACATCTGAGAAGTAATCTATTAAGCATCCAATGCAAATGACCACATAACGGCATGAAAATAAATGAATGTCAGCATACAAATGATATCCACTTGTATGCACATGACAAACTTAAACATGGGCAATTGGCTCAGCAATATATAAACATGAGTGTAGTGAGCATCAGTAGTGATATATTCTGAATGCCAGAATTTTCTGATGTACAGGAGCTTCACTCGCAATATGACAGTAGGAGCAGCATCACTTTTAACAGAGCAGCATCTATTAGCTGCCACCTTTTTGAGCCAGTCTCTGGAATGTTGTGAAGCATCACAGCCTACATTGTACATGGATGCACCAGTGGCTAACATATCTCTTAAAAGGAAAAAAAAAAACATTGACAACTGCTGCTATGTAGGCAGACACCATACAGGTTTGTTGACATGGTCCTCTTACATTGAATAAAGGGGATTTGTGGATTGCCGACCCCAGAAGACATGAGCGTTTGTGTAACAACCAAATTTTACTACAGGGATCATTCAATATGGACATGGGAAAGAAAAAGACTAATATGCTGCAATATTTATGCAAAGGAGAGAGTAAAACTAATCAGCAAAAAAAAGCAATGCCAAAGATATTTGACGAGAAATACATGCAAAGGCACGCAAATATGAAAAATTTCACAATACAAATAACAAAACAGAACGTAGAAAAGATGATTAGTAATGGATAACTTAAAGAAACAGAAATTGAAGTTATGGATTACCTGCAAAGTAAAAGATTTAGTGTATGCCTGCATGAAATAGACAGCAAAGAATGTACCCTGAGTTTAGAAGAAAATTATCTAAGGGAAGAATTGCTTGATTTATTTGAGATGGATAGACCTATTAAGATCCATGAAAGAAACTGATTACAGAAAGTAAATAAGACCCAAACTGGTATAAGTCTGATAAAACAGATGAATTTTTGTTCATAATTTTGATTGCTGTCTTCATGTGATATAACAGAAGTAAATAGGATATGTTACTGTACAGCTAAACTGATAACATATAAAGTCTTACCCCAAAAACGCAGAGCAAAAAGGGAAAGGAAAGATGGAAATAAAATGCTATCATGGAACCATCAAACAGAGTATAGAGGAGGAAATAAATCAACAAAAATACTTAGAAAGACAGACATGATCAAAGCAATTCACAGTATCAGATCAGGCCAGGTCTTTTGTACACTGTTTCCCATATATATTCTGAATGCCAGAATTTTCTGATGTACATGAAGATTTAGCCTTCAGTAAGAACAGCTTATATGCACATCCTGCAGAGATACCAACCTGGTTAACAACAAGAAAAATGATGTGCTTCTTAAGAGTGAGCCTACAAGCTATCCTAAAAACTATAGACCAATGACTTGCCTCCCGACTATGTACAAACTACATACTGGAATTGATGCTAACAGAATGTATAGCAATTTAGAAGAAAACTCAATCATGGCAACAGTACAAAAGGGTAAAAAAAAACATAGTCATATAGAATACATGATCATTTGTTGCCAAATAAAATAATAATGGTGAACTGTAAAAAGCAGAAGAATCCAAGTATGGCCTGGATAGATTAGAAAAATGCATTTGACAGCATACCACATTCATGGATAAAGGAGTGCTTACAGATGAATAAGGTGCATCCTACATTGATCAATTGCATTACAGTGACCATGAAACAGTGACAAACCACTTTTCAATTAAATAATGATAAAGGGCAAATTATCCCAGGAATAAAAATTCAAAGCTAATATTCCAGAGTGATTCTGTTTTACCATTGTTGTTTTGTCTTTCCCTTAACCCATTAAGATGTTTAATTAAAGAGATTAGGTATTGGTTATGATTTGGCTGACAGAAAAAAATGCTTAAAGATGTCTCATCTACTTCTTCTGAATGATTTAAAAGTATATAGGTCATCAGATGATGACTTGAAAGCAGAACTGCAAGTGGTTAAACATTTTCAAATGATGTAAGAATGATAATTGCTGTTGAAAAATGTGCAAAAGCAATGTTTAAAGGAAGAAAGTTGTAGTACCAAGAAAATGTGATATAAAGGAACTTCAGCAGGAAGGAATGTATAAATATTTGAGAATTGTTAAAGGGTCATCAATAAAACAAACAAATGCAAATAAAATTCAGTAAGGAATACTTCAGAAAACAAAACTAATAATGAAAACATCCCTGGCATCTACAAATAATATCCTAGCTATAAAACAATTTGCTCTCCCTGTTTTAACTTACAGTTATGGTGTAACAGGCTGGTCCTAAAACATACTGGGTCAGTTGTCTAGAAAAAGAATAAAAATGCTTCATGCTTATAAAATGATATATAATAATAAATAAAAAAAATAATGCTTGTTATTGCGTTGCTCTGAGAAGTAAAAATATGGAAGAAGAGTGAACACTTTGCACAAGAAACAGACAAGATGATTTCAGAAAAGCATTCGAGGTTGGTGTGTGTGTGTCAGTGGAGGAAATAAATGGTGTGTGTGCGTGCGTGTGTGTGTATGCGTGCGCACATAGAGGAAATAAATGATGCAAGAGTGTGTGTGGGGGGGGTGAAATAAATGATGTGAATATGTGTGTGTGTGTGTGTGTGTGTGTGTGTTTCTGTGGAGGAAATGATGTAGGGAGATGTGAGACTGTGTGTATGAGAGTGTACCTGAAAGTAATGATAGATATCGTTTCAGGTGCTAATCTAAATGCCCCTTTTTCAGTTGTATACAACAGTGAAATGGTGGCTGAAGGAGTCAAACTGTGACAATCATGAGCCCATTAATAATTCATCGGCTTAATCCTGTCCACTACCTGCCAGACCAGCAGCAATATGTAAACACCCTACCCTGTCTTTAAGAAAAACATCTGACCCTTTTACTCCTATTTTGAATGTTTCTTCTTTTTTTGATATCTGTGCACAGCATCTCTCTTTTTAGATGGCAACTGCCTAGTTAACTGTTCTACCGCCACAACTTCAGCATCTTCAGTATTCCTTCGAAGTGCTATAAATTTTGTTCTGCATCATCAACACTCTGCTTGTTTTCACTCCTGAAATATGCAAATGTTTTAACTGTTGCGCTTTATATTGTTGCATTACTGCTTTACTTAACTATGGTGACATAAAGTTAAACAGACCCTCCACCCCACTCCATCTACCCAAATTACTGGGATTTAAAGCAGGTGTCAGGTGCAAGGTTACAGTTGTCATTTGTGTTATTCTGTTGAGTGAATATTCATCATGTTAAGATACCAGATGCTTCATTTTTAACAAATTAATATAAACATGTGGTACGCCTGTCAATGCTTACATGCAAACACACAAATAATATGCCTCAATACTAGTTACTTCCTACAATGCCAAGGTCATCATCAGGCGCATTAGTTTACACTTAAGATTACCAACACATTAATAGATGATCAAACATATATGACTAGTACAATACTTCATGTAAGACATTGGCAAAGCTTTATGTAACAAAAAAAATTCAAAACTTCCTTAAAGAAAATGCATTACATAAACACTGAGATCATGTTCTCTCACTTACCTAAAGCAGGCAATCTTAGAGATTACTGGAGCTATTCACAGTGAAGAAAAAAGATGCTTCCAAGCCACTAGGACAGTTTTCCATTGCAGGTATGGATTTAGGTAATGGCAGAACAGCAAGAGGTATTAGGTAATTCATACAAAATGAAGAGTTGCTTTCGTAACACATTATGTTGTACTTATTTCAGAAATTATGCATGCATGTGCAGCTGCACATAGGCATGAAAGTGTGGATGTGCGAGTGTACCAATGTGTGTGTGTATGTCCGGGAACAGTGTATAACTGAAATATTACTCATTTGGCAGGGCATGTATGATTTTTGTCTGTGTGTCCATATTAGCGAGGCAGCAGAGCAATATTTTACTTAGGGTGAAATATTGCACCTTGGTCATTATTAGAAAGCTTTTTACTGAAGTTGGCTTTGCGAGACCAAACCACAGAAAGACAGAGAGACAGAACCACAAAGTCAGCTTCAATAAAAAGCATTCTAAAAATCAGTGTATACCAAGATTATATATCTATTGCTCTGAAGAAGATATGGGCTTTCTTGAAAATGGTTACTTGTATAGATCTACAGTTGTTGGACTGCATATGTATGTGCTGACCTCATTACATCCAAACATAGTGAAAGATTTAAAACATGAAGAGAGGAAGTCTAAGATGACCTGTCTGCTTTGTTTAGCAGAAGTGTTCAACTGGTAAGCAGGAATGGAAATCAAATCAATAGTAGTCAAAAATCAGACGACTGAATGTGCCAAAAAAAAAAAAGAAATGTGTAAAATCCATAAATGTAGTGGCAAGTATTGAGATCTCCTGGAATAACCTCATGATGATTAAGATTTCATATAGGACTGGATACGGAGAGATGAGTTGAAACTGAAGAATGAAAGGTAAATAATGGCAGCCCTGGAGACTGGACTGCATACATGTTGCTTTACAAAGTCCATTGAACATGTCAGACACAGACTAATGTAGATTCTGTAAAAAAGCATTGCAAATAGTCGTACTTCTTGTTGCTGGGCGCGATACACTCATAGCAGAGGGGCCTGTGCACTGAAAGGTACAATAATGTGGAAAGATTGTTGCACTGGGACTCTGCACTCACCACAATACAGAAATAGCTGAGAAGCACTGGAAACATGAACCACAAAGCATTATAGAGAGAATGAAGTTTGTATCACATGGGGTCACCCCATTACCGCAGTCCAAAAAATAGATGTGAGGAAACTAGATATAGTAGTTCATGAAAAAAGACAAAAATAGCATCCATCATTAAAACTGCTACACATTATGATTACAGTGTCTCACATACAGTGAAACACAAAGTCATAAAATATCAAGATTCACATGGCAGAAATGAGAGCAATGTGGATGAAAAATACCCAGACAGGCACAACAGTGGTAGTAATAGGAGCAGTGGGTCAAAAAATAATCTACAGTTATATTTAAATATGCTACTAATACATGTAGTTCCTTATGAATTGCAGAAGTCAATTAACGGGCCATTGCAGGTGCTGCAAAGAACAATTTCATCTGACATAAAAGATTGAATCATAGTCTGACTTAGGAATGGAGTACATTCCCATAATGGTATTAGAAACAAAAATATTTGAAGAAATTAAACCAGACACCTCACACATCCATCTAAATGGTATGTTTACAAAACAACATGCAACTGTCCAGGTTTAACCCAGACATATTCACTGCTACCCTATCGTCTATTAATTGAAATATCCTAAAAATACCCTTAGATGATGCTGTAAGCAAATTCATTGCAACTTTCCTAAATAGCCTTCTACCTCCTAGAAGGAATAGACTAAAAAGAAATTATGCAGTTTGGCTATCCAAAAAGAATAGAATGCTAATGCAGGATAAAGAAAAAGATGGAGAGAATGGCAAAAAATGTAAAACATCCCAATATCTTGAAAACTTAAGAATGTTCTGCATCTGTACTAAAAAGCAAGTAAATGAATACAAAAAAATATATACTATAACAACATTCAGAGCAACAGTTAACACAATCATAAAAATTTTGGATCAACCATTGAAGAAATCTTACATCCTGACCAAAAATTCAACCCTACCCAAATCCCTCTTCCAATGACTCACCATTCAAAACTGCAATATAATTCAATTCTTATTTCATAGAAAATATAGTGTCCCTAACCAAAGATTCCCATATCTAATTCCTTCTCTGCGCAACTGCCAAATGGCACTACATCCACTTTCACCTTCAAATCTGTGCCCTCATCTTATATAAAACTACTCTTAGACTAAAACCATGCTCAGCTTCAGCTAACAACCTTCCAAGTGAATACCTTACAATAGCAGCCAATAACATTGCCCATCCTGTCTTAATCCTTATAAACAGATCAGTCTACAGATATCATGTTCCTTCTCTCTCTGTCAAAAATCACACATCATCTTTTTACACAGAAGAGGAAATTCAACAGAGATCACTAACTTCAGACCTATAGTAATCTTAGGCTTGTATGAGAATAGTAGGCTAATTGTCCTGAAGGGCTACTTTAAGCTTAACCAGTAACCTAAGGTCAGAATCAAACCCTTTATTTTGTGTCTATGAGGTGAAGACCTTAACCATTATGCTGAACCCAAACTCTAAAATATTTGAGAATTGTACTAAAAAACAACTGCTAAACTATCACCTGCAGGAAAAACTCCTATCCCCTCTCACAACACGGCATACATACCAGCCTCTATGGTTAGTTTCCCGAAGTGACAATGCAATGTTCTAAGTGTTTGATATTATGCCGTTTTGCTAATGTTGTCTCAAAGTTCAGCATTTCAAGTAAGTGGATTTTCAATTTTATAAAGCAGATCCAAACAAAGACATCATGGCACTCTCAGAATATGTGCCCCAGGCTGATATGAACCTTAGCATTGAGCATCATTTTACCTTCTCCAACAATGATGCCACAATACGAACAAAAGATGAATGACTTTAATAATTGGTTTAGTTTCTGGTGTCATTTTAAGGGGTGCAATATTTGTCAGCATGGAAGGAGATGGTCAACAGACCACACTGCTTTACTAGTGATGGTAAGCACCTCTTCCTTCTAGGCTTTCAAATATCAGGTTCATTGGTTCATAGGTGTTCACTAAGCTAATAACCACAAGAGTCTTTTTAAGCCTGCATCCGAAATCTCTGACAAGTTCTAATACCCTTGATAAGTGTAACCATGGGCCTGGGAGAAGAACCACTTACAGGTTACCTGTGACCATTAGAGTAATAGGTGTCAAACCAGGGATGAATTTCTGATTTCCCATACTATTGTCCAAGTTGCACTTGAATTGGGTTAGAGAGGAACTCTGCTTCACATGGCTGGGGAGCCTGTTCCATAGATGGGATACTCTCTCTGGGATACATACTATCTCTCCAGCAGGTCCTATTTATATTATAGGTAAGGTTTAAGTCTTTAGAATTGGTAATTCTGGTGGTGTTTGTTTTGTGCATATGCAGGAGGTCCATCAGAGTGGGGTCTGACAATGCCCTGTATGTCAGGGATAGATCTCCCCTCAAAAGCCTGTAGGAGACAGAATACAGGGATAGGGCCTTCAGGCGGTCTGCATAGGACATATTACTTATGCCCTGCATTCTTTTAGTGAGGAACCTGTATGGACATTCCAATTGTTGGATATGCCTGGTTAGGTACATATCAAAGGGGGCATTGAGGTCTGATGAATGCCGAATATAATGGAACAATGACTTCCTTGGGCTTAGATGCCATACTTTTGTTTATAAGTTGTGCAACATAAAATGATTTCCTGAGCACTGTTGACACGTGAGTATAAAAGACTAGATTACTGTCTATGTGTATCCCTAAGTCTCTGACTACTGGGTCATCTCTAAGGGGTGTGTTGTCAATATGATAATTACCAGGGATGGATGACTTTCCAAAGGATACAGTTATGCATTTCTTGGCATTTAGTTTTAGTCCATGGCTCTGACACCAGTTGTTTGTCTGTGTCAGCCCCTCCTGGAGAATATTTGTGTCAGTGGGAGATCCAATGACCGCTCCTAATTTGCATCATCTGCAAATTTAGTCAGCCAGACACCACTGACATTGGCCTTGTCTTCTGAGAAGTAAATGCCAAAAAGGAGTGGTCCAAGGACTGATCCCTGAGGGACTCCACTTGTGGCTGGCCTCTTTGTACAGGTGGACTCCCCAATTCTAACTTCCTGGGTTCTGTCTGTGAGCCAGTTGCCTATCCACCAGGTGACATACGGATTTGTAACTAACCTCTCGAGTTTGTCAACAATGCCATAGTGGGGTATTATGTCAAATGCCTTGGCCAGGTCAAGGTAGACAGTATGAACAATTGTTCCCTCATCCATTGCTTAGGTGACCATCTCAAAGAAGTCCACCAAGCTGAGTAGGCATGATCTGCCCTTGATGAAACCAAACTGGGTTGGACCCAGTGACTGGGGGTTTGCTATTTCTCTGTAGATCATCTTCATGATAATTCTTTCCATGGCTTTACATATAACATTAGTCAGATTTATGGGTCTATAGTTTCCAGGGACTGTAGATGGCCCAGCTTTGTGCAGAGGGATCACTGTTGCCTTTCTCCATTTATGAGGCACAAAGCCTGTTTGGAGGCTACAGTTAAATAGTAATTGCAAAGGCCATGATAGCTCATGTTTCATGCTATTTAGAAAGCATCCTGGGATATTGTCTGTGCCCATTGATGCAGTGTTCTTGGTCATAGTCCCTAGTGATAGTGGGGGGGGTTATATTTGATGATATTTCCTAAGGGAAGGTTGAGAGGGAGAGAGAAAACTTGGAGCTGAATTTATCAGCCAGGAGGTTTGCTATATCTTTTGCCTCATATAAGTGGCTCCATTTGCAATGAGCTCTGCACAAAATTGTGTATTGTCTTTGAAATTGCGGACATAGTTAAAGCATGCTTTATGGTTGCCCTTCACCTGGGAGGCCAAGCTAACCACATATTTGGCTTTGGTAGACTTTGTCCTCTGAGTTGTTTGTTTAGTTTGATGAGAGTGCTTTTAACCTTTTGGGTGCTGCACCTCATAATTCTTGCCATGATTTTCTTCCTCCTGTTATACAGCTGATTGATTTTGTGATTCCACCAGGGTGGCTGATTTTTTGAGTTAGTTCTGTACTTCTTCCTGGTGGGTACAGCTGCCTCTATGCAGCTATTAACATGCTTCTACGGGGTTTTTGTGAACAGTTCTGCATAGCCAGAAGTGTTCTCAGGGTTTATGGGGGCTTCAGATTTTGCCAGGTTCTCACTTAATAGTGGGAGGTTAACCTTAGAATAGTTTCTGAATATTCCAGGTTTAGCTGGGGGGTCCAGGTTTTATTTTTACTTCAAATGAGACCATTTTGTGGTCTGACCTTACCAGGCAAGGCATTACAGTAGGGGTTCTGCAGCAGTCTGCATATTAGCGAGGACCAGATCCAGTATGGTTGCCCCCTTGGTTGGTGTATAGACTATCTGGTCCAGGGAGTTTGTTTGCAAAATCCAGACATCTCTGTGTCAGTGTGTTTGGTGTCATATAGGATTCCCAGTTAATAGTGTGGTAATTAAAGTCACTCATGAATATGGTATTGAGTTGGATGGTAAGTTTAAAAACATGTTATGGGATTCTTGGGTCATAGAGAGGGACCTATAGCTTGCAAGGAAGTGGTATTGGATTTTACCTATGGTGATTTGAACATGGAGAAGCTCAAGTGCATTGTCCTGTTTGACCAGCCTTGAAGTATATTTATTGTTGATGTAAATAGAGACACATCCACCTTTAGTTCCTGTCTGTGAAGTAGATGATCTAAATGGGTGGAAGGCATTATAACCATGCACTGTTGGTGTGCTCTCTTAAACCATGTCTCAGTGACCACACAGACACCACCATTCTCTAGGGTAGAGAGAGCTTCTAGGGAGTGGAGTTTTTTGTTTAGACTCCTAGCATTGAGCAGTGATACCTTTTGACTTCCCCCATAGTGCCTTCTTTAGGAAATGGCAAACTGAAAGTACTTCCAACATAGCAAATCAAAACCAAAAAAAAAATCTAAAGGTATTTGTGCCGAATGCTAGGAGTCTAAACAAAAACCTCTACTCCCTAGAAGCTCTCCTCAGACTAGAGAATGCTGAGATATGTGCATTCACTGAGATGGTTTAAATGGTTTAAAGCTGCAGACAGCACTCAGTGCATTTTTATAATGCCTTCCACATATTTAGACCAGTTACTACACAAACAGGGACTAAAGGTGGAGGTGTCTTGATTTACATCAAACATAATATACCTCAAGGCTGGTCAAACAGTGCAATGCACTTAGCTACCCCCATTTACAAATTATCATAGGCAAAATCCAATACCACATCCTTACAAGCTATAGGTCCCCCTCTATGACCCAAGAGACCAATACCGTGCATTTCAATTTATTGCAAACAGTCGCCATCCAATCCAATACCATATTGATGGGAGGCTTTAATTACCCCACTATTAAATGGGAATCCTATAGGACACCAAACTTACATGCACAGTGATTCCTGGATTTTGTAAACACAAACACACTGGACCAGACTGTCGATACACCAACCAGGAGTGCAACCATACTGGATCTGGTCCTCTAATATTGGACAGTGCTGCACACACCCAGTGTAATGTCTTCTCTGGTATGGTCAGACCACAAAATGGTCTCCTTTGAAGTAAAAATAAAACCTGGACCCACAATTAACCCTGGAATATTCAGGAACTACTCTAAGACTAACTTTAAGTGATAACCTGGCAAAATTAGAAGCCCCCATAAACCCTGAGAACACTGCTGCCTATACAAAAATATTCACAGAAACCCTGTACAAGCATTTTAATAGCTGCACAGAGGAGCTGTAACCACCGTTACAGAAGTAACTCAAAAAACAAACCACCTTTGTGGAATTACAAAATCAATATGCCATATAACAGAAGGAAGAAAATCATGGAAAAAAATAGGAGGTACAGCACCCAGCAGGATAAAAGGCCTGTCCTCAAACTAAGCAAACAACTCAGAGGACAAATAGTCTACTAAAGCCAAATTTGAGGTAAATTTGGCCTCCCAGGGCAAGAACAACTTCAAGGCATTCTTTAGCTGTGTCTGCAATCACATACACAGTTGTGTGCAGAGCTCATTGTAAATGGAGCCACCTATACTGAGCCAGAAGATATAGCAAACCTACAGGCTAGCAAATTCAGCTCCAACTTTAACCCTTACTCCCCCGTCAACCTTCCCTCAGGAAATACCATCAAATATAACTTTTCCTGTTATTACTAGGGAATGGATCTTTAATGCTCTAAGACCGAGAACACCGCATCAGTGGGCCCAGACAGCATCCCAGGATGCCTTCTAAGTAGCATGAAGCATGACCTGTCAGGGCCTCTGGAATTGCTATTTAACTGTAGCCTCCAAACAGGCTTTGTGCCTCATGAATGGAAAACTGCAACAGCCATCCCTTTGCACAAAGGTGTTCTATCTACAGACCCTGGAAACTACAGACCCATAAGACCCCACTAGTCATATAGGCAAAGCCATGAAAAGAATGATCATGGAAATGATCGATAATGATATAGTAAAACTCCATACACTGGACCCAGCCCTCTTTGGTTTTATCAAGGGCAGATCATGCCTACTCAACCTGGTGGACTACTTTGAGAAGGTCACCAAAACAACGGATGAGGGCAAAATGGTTCATTCTGCCTGCCTTGACCTGGCCAAGGCATTTGACACAATACCCCACTCAGGCATTGTTGACAAATTCAAGAGGTTAGGTACAAATCCATGTGTCACTCAGTGGATATGCAACTGGCACACAGACAGGACCCAGGAATTTAAAATTGGGTAATCTACCACTGCAAAGAGGCCAGTCACAAGTGGAGTCCCTTAGAGATCAGTCCTCACCTGTAGCATCCTTCAATGAGCTCGTAAGCATATACCGCAATGTCTTACTGGAGCCATGTTTTTGAGTGAAGTGGTCCACTGTTTCAACTGAGCCAGCAGGAAAACCTACCCAGCAGCTAAGCAATAAAATACGGCCATAATTACTACCACATACAGTGCCAGGAGGTGAAATCAGAACTCAGGTTTCATAACCCTTTAGGAAAACTAGTTCTAACCTTTTTATCACTATCCACAAAAGGAAAACACAATAAAGTTGTACAAACCTAACTAATAAGATGCACAAAAACTTTCAACTATGGCTGCATGCTTTCAGTTGAGCTAAAGTCCTACAGAGCAAAGCCAAAACAACATGTTACACCTTCTGCAAAACCAGACTCTGATCCTCTGAACCAGTCAAGGAAAAAAATAGCCAATTATCACAACAAATAACACCCTACTCAGACACAACTGCACAGAGTGCACTGAAACTAGCAACCTCTAAGACATAAAACCTGTAATACAAAATGTTACACTATATACACCATACAACATGGACACAAAAAGTACACCAAATATATAATTTCCCCTTAAAGTTATCCAGTAATTACACAAACATGAGGTATGCCATCAGTAATTCACAATTTGAATTAATTTTGCTACTTATCTGAACTGTTTTTTTACCAAATACTGTTTGCACTTTAAAGTATTCATTTTTAAGTGTTTTTTCATCTGTTTAACTATAAAAGGCTACAAACTCAAGTGCAGTGGCCTATTGTCCATGTTAAAAGTGTTTATTTGTTGTATTTGACTTAACTTTTTGAAAAAAGAAACAAAAAACAAAAATCTTATCCCTCTACTCATTTCCCACCTTTCTAGATCTAGTAAAGTCCGGTTTTCAGAGTTTGATGAATTCTGGGCTGTTTGCAAGTTCCTGTATTGCCCAGACCTTTCTAAGACAGAGGGAAGCTTCTCTGTTCATCAGTGAGAGTGGTGAGCTTTGGAACAGCCTATCTGTCACTGGAGGAGTGGTTTCAACCCACAAACTGTAGTTTTATTGGCCATTTTGGGCTATTTCTATCCCTTTCATCTTTCTGCTTAAAAACACGTTTGCGCGGTTTTGTGCATCGCTTAGCTAGGATTAAACTATTCCCGGTGCCATAAAATCTCCGCTTCAGTTTTTCCCTTAGAACTAGCCAGATTATTACTTTTAGCACTTGAATCTGCTAATCCGTGCCTAACACTTGTTTAGATCAGTTGTAAGAACTAAAGCTACAAACTGCTGAAGCACTCTCATTTCATAGGGGTAAACAGTTTTTGTACATAACTTCCTCAAGTTACTTCAAGGAATACAGCTCTAGTACTTATTTCCCTCAATTATCTAGAGAAAAATAGTGATTACCCAGGCATGTCCAAGGGACAGCTCCCAGTGTTCTCTCCTGTCTACCTGATGAATCTGGGCATCTTGGGGCAATGTAGCAATTGCCTCATGTACACTGACAACCCTCTCCTCCTAACCCCCCAACACTACAACCTGTGAGAGATGTGTTTATCTTGCCAAACTGGAGGCAAAGCTCTCTCATCCCAGGACTGAACTTCTCAGTCAAGAGGAGAAGGTAAACACTTGCACCACATCACATTCACATAGTCCCACTATACCTACACCACCAAAACCCACAGATAGATACATAAAAACATTCTTGGAGGCTCTCAATTAAAATCTGCCCAAGCAACAGAGACCTTCAAAGCAGAAACGCAATCAAACTCCACCCCTCAACACAATCTGAAAGACACATAACACACAGACCCAGTGTGCCACTCGACCACAGCCCATAAGGCAAAACAACGTGCCTAATACATTAGTTATAGGTGACGCTATAGTCAGGCACAGTGATGTTCCACTCACCAGAATAGACAAGGAGAAGATTACTGTTAATGGTCTGTCGGGTGCCAGGATCCACCACATAACCCACGCACTCAGGTCACTCCACATGTACAAATATGATTCAGTCATTGTCCATGCTGGTGTGAACGACCTGAGATGTACCTCCCTGAACTACATGAAGAGACACGGACGAGCTCTCCAATCTTGTAATCCAGGCTGGTATGACCCTAGCCCTGAGTAGTATCCTACCTTCTCCCAGAATTATACCACAGTACAAATGCAAAATGATTTACTTCAACAATTGGCTAAGCTTCTGGTGTTATTCTAAGGGGATCTGGTATCTGTCTGCCTGAGATGACATGGTTGACAGGCCATGATGCTTTACCAGAGACTGCCTGCACCTCTCACCCCTGGGATTCCAGATACTGGCTAAGGCTCTTGCTGCCCCTATTGTGCCTTTTTAGGCAAGGTTCAAAAGACAAACCCGCCACCATAACAGTTGCAGGCAAGCAACAACTGAGGGTAATGCTACTCCATGCTAGAAGTCTAAACCTCAAAATGCACTCACTCAAGGCACTCCTTAAAATGTGGTACATCAATATCTGTGCAGTGACTGAAACCTGGTTCAAGGCTTCAGAGAGTACCCCTGCATTACCAGGATATAACTCATATCATACCTTTCAGCCATCTACTCAGGGCTGGAAAAATAAGGGTGGAGGTGTGTCCATATTCATTAAAGATATCCACACCTCCAGGCTAGTTGCCCAACATAATGCATCCGAAATTATCCAGGTGCAACTAACTCTGGGCAAACCTGAAATCCATATTGTAGCTTGCTACAGATCCACCACCATGTTCCAGGATTCCCACTTCTCTTTTCCTGATATACTGGAGAATATTAGGGTTCAACCAAACACCCTAATAATGGGCGATTTCAACAACCCACCATTAACTGGGAAAACTACTCATGTACCAACTCCTTTGCTCAATGTTTTCTAGAATTCATAAACTCCAATGCCTTGGATCAAATTATCCCCACCACCACCAGGGGAAATAATATCCTTGACCTAGTCATTTCGAACATGAGTGAGCAGTGTTCCACACCTGAAGTCAACTCCTCATTGGTCAGATCAGACCATAAGCTAATCACCATAGATATCCACATCCTGCCATCACCCCCATTAAGGAAACCATTGTAAAAAAAAATTCTCCCAAGCCAACTCCATGCTTAAGACAGAAGTGGCAAACTTCATGACACCCATGCAGATAGACAATGCAGTTACGACTGCTGAATCTTATAGAAATGCACTCTATATGCACTTACACGAGTGCATGGATTGTGCTATCCCTAGCAGCAGTGGTGGCTGGTGACTTCAAATCAAAGGGGGGCTGCAGGAGACAGTTGAATGGGTGGGGCCAATGAGAAGGGGTGTGGCCATCTTGAAAAGGGTGGAGCTATGCTGAAAACTGCAAAAACTGGGACTTTAATTAAATACGCCGCCCTGGCTGTCAAACCATCATTATGAGAGTCCAATCAAGACAAAATGAAGTGTAGAAGAAAACAAGTATTTCAATGCATCAGCTACATGACAGCTTACTTAATATCTAGATTGAAACAAAAAGGTTGTGAGTCTTGAAAAAATAAATTAATTTTTAAATACATTACTGGAATGCCAGTTAAAATCAAGTATAAAAAAACAAGCAGCACTCAACTCAAACCATTTCTCCTTGCACTGCAGTTCTAATTATAATTTATATTCAATTTTACAAAAGTACCAAGTAACATGCTAAAAGTAGCAATTGCTGTGATATCCCCACTTGTAAAAATGTTTCTTATCCAAAAAAGACCTGCTGCTTAACAACAACTACCTACTTGTTTCATGGGGAAAATCAAAGTAAAAAATGAACAAGAAACAAACTCAAGATAAAATGCTTAAAGGATTACTGCACAGGTTATGGACCACACATGATAGATTGCATTTTGTTTAGTTTACGTGGCCATGTAAAGCCTGCAAAGATGACTGCAAGTTTCCAACAAATGTAACGAGGTTCTGAAAATACTGTAATCCTGTTCTTTATTACAAATACTATCATATGCATTTCAATACCAAAGTCTTATACGCTATCTAGTTATGCAAATATTCTCTGCATGGCAACAACAAAAAGGCTTTCAATGTTGGTAATTCTTTAACAGTATGCTTATTAAAGCTTACTTGCATCTTACAATCTCAGACAAGCTTACCTGATGGTCATTAAAGCATTGCTAGTTAAACACAGACCAACAGGTACTGCAACAACATGCATTTTCTGAATAAGAAGCATAAATCAACAGTATAAAAATATGACAGAAAACCAGAACATTCTGCAAAATCAAGGACGGATGAAAAGCCACTGTAGTACTTGTGTCTATCTTGGATGGGGGGATACTTGCACACTTACACTGCATAACTGCTCCTTGTCTTGCTTGGACACATCCAGAGTCACTACATGGGGCAGTGGGGTACAACAAGTATGTCACAATTTGAAATGTCTCTGGCTGACGGTGATGGCCCTGACATATTTGTCATATCTTTCAACCTCAGAGCATGAAATCTGGACAAAACCATAAATAGAAGTGGGACAAAGGTCCAAAAATAAGGACAATTTTAAATATTGCTCTTATAAACCTAGATAATTAAAAAGATAATAGAATAGTAGATCTTGCATTAGTATGAATTTTCTGAAGGGTATGGAATCTGAAACTCAAATGTCTGCCATTATTTATCATCTAACTAATAGAATAATGTATCAGCTAGTTGTCCTTGTACAGATACTGGAGCAGATTTACTTCTGAATTACTGACTTATTTTTTTGAAAATGAACTGCTGTAACCATTTAATGTAACTCATTATTTCACATTCGTTTAGTAGCAGACCTGATAATTGTCTTAACTTCACTTCAGTCTGTTTGATGAATTTTATATTTTATTGTTACTTGTTTTTATTACTTTATACATTGCCGTTGCATTGTTTTAATGTTGAACTCAGTGCTTTGCTGAAAAGCACTGTAATGAAATCAGTGGCGGCTGGTGACTTCAAATCAAAAAGGGGCTGCAGGAGACAGCTGAATGGGTGGGGTCAAGGGTGTGGTCAACTAGAAAGGGGAGGAGCTATGTTCAAAACCACAAAAACGAACTTTAATTAAATACGCTGCCCTGGGTGGCAAACCATCATTATGAGAGTCCAATCAAGACAAAAATAAGTGTATAAGAATAAAAATATTTC
Organism: Protopterus annectens; assembly: GCF_019279795.1. NCBI lineage: Eukaryota > Metazoa > Chordata > Ceratodontiformes > Protopteridae > Protopterus > Protopterus annectens. The sequence continues at coordinate 40,894,110 of NC_056729.1, read as the reverse complement.
AATGCATTGGCTGCATGACAGCTTACTTAATATCTAGATGGAAACAAAAGGTTGTGAGGCATGAAAAAATAAATTACTTTTTAAATACATTACTGGAATGCCAGTCAAAATCAAGTATAAGAAAAAACAGAAGCACTTAACTCAAACCACTTCTCCTTGCACTGCAGTTCTAATTATAATTTATATTTAGCTTTATTAAAGTACCAAGTAACATGCTGAAAGTAGAAATCTCTGTGATGCCCCCACTTGTAAAAATGTTTCTTATCCATAAAAGACCTGCTGCCTGACAACTATCTACTTGTTTCATTGGGAAAACATGAAAGTAAACAAGAAACAAGCTCAAGATACATTGCTTAAAGGATTACTGTACAGGTTATGGACCACACATGATTGGCATTTTGTTTAGTTTACGGGTAAAGTCTGTAGAGATGACTGGAAGTCTCCAACAAGTGTATTGAGCTTTTTAAAATAATGGAATCCTGTCCTTTAATACCCAAGGCTTATACATTATCTAGTCAAGTATTCTCTGCATGGCAACAACAGAAAGGCTTTCAATGTTGGCAATTCTTTAACAGTATGCTTATTAAAGCTTACTTGCATCTTACGATCTCAGACAAGCTTACCTTATGGTCATTAAAGCATTGCTACTTAAACACAGAGCAACAGGCACTTTGAGTAATAAGCATAAATCAACAGTACAGTAAATATGACAGATACCCGACCGTTCTGCAAAATCAAGGACAGATGAAAAGCCACTGTAGTACTTGTGTCTACCTTGGATGGGGGAGGGGGGCACTGCACATTTACACTGCATAACTACTCCTTGCCTTGCGTGGACACATCCAGAGTCACTACATGGTGGAGTGGGGTGCAACAAGTATGTCACAATTTGAAATGTCTCTGGCTGACTGTGATGGCCCTGACACATTTGTCATACCTCTCAACCTCAGAGCAAGAAATCACGTTTTAGTGGCATATCTCAGTCATGGTCTGACAAGTTACACTGGACTCTTTCTATTAGTGATGGGTATTATGACTTTCTTTCTAAGCAGCACATCCAGATTATATCTGCATTGAATGGCCATTAGATCAGAAGTAAAAGTAATGTAAATTTTACCAGAAATGGGAACTTTGTCCCACTGGAAATTTGCCATGATTAAAACTCCTTGTACTTAGGGTGGCAATGTGGTATCATCAAATTCAGTACTGATTTGTGTTTGACTTATGTTCTTATGAGCAGAATTACAGCTTTAGATATGTTATTGAACCCATGTGTCTAAGTATACGTCTATGAAAAGTTTACTAAGAACTCTCAAAGGTGGACTAACATATCACATTTAATATATAGGTATTGAATACAGGATATCATAGGCATTTGACAGTGAGTCTGGGATGTTCTATTATTTAACATTAGTGGTGACTTCATATCAGAGTATACAGAATGTACTTATAGTGAGTTGTTTCTAATCAGAAAAAAAAAAAATTCATATAATTTTCCAGAAGGGACACTGTCTTATAACTGGAAATATGCCATAATCGAAACTCCCTGTTCCAATAGCAGTAATTTGCTGTGGCCAAATTCATGATTAAGCTGCATTTAAATCATTAAAGGTCAAATTATGTGCTTAGGTACATTTTATAGTTGAGTATAATTATAATTTCAGGTATAATTCCCTGAAAGATTTACTAAGAATTCTCAAAGGGGTCTGACGTGGGCTTTTATGTGCAGCAGAGAATGCAGAGTTTTACAGGCATTTGGTACTGACATTCTGGCACGTTCATTTTCCATTAGGAATGAATATGGTTGGCTTCTTTTTTGGGTGGCAAATTCAGCAAATGAAATAAAAATGATAAATATTTTTTTCCAAAAATGGGGAGTTTTCTCACTGGAAGCATATGACAACTAAAATTTCTTGTACTGAAAGTGACAGTATGGAGTGGTTGGATTCAGCAGTATTTAAATCTTTAAGAGTAAAGTAGCAACCACAGGTGCATTTTGTACCAAGGTGTCAAAGGGTAAAGTCCACAAAAATGTTAATAAAAATGATCAGGAAGGATTGCTCTGCTATATTTTTACATCTAGATAAAAAAAGGCAATGTTTCACCTGCACTTGAAATGACAGCCTGGCAGGTTGCATTAGCTCCTGTTTCCATTATGTTTTTTTGTATGTGACTTCCTTTCAAGTTGGGGATACAATATATGTGCAGGATGTATTTGTGCTAATTACATTAGAGAGAAAAAAAATATTTAATTTGCCTAAAAATGAAAGTTTTCCACCAGTTGATTTATCCCACCCCCACATTTATACACACACACACACACACATATATATATATATATACATATATATATATATTGTATAGAATTAAGAACTTCCTAACCCCACACACCAAACTAACTATTGCCAGGACCCATCTTCTCTCCACACTCCTTTATGCATCCCCAGTATTTTCCTTCCTTAACAAGAGAGAACTTAACAAACTATCTATAACCTACAACCATATAGCCAGATTCATCACAGGTTTGCCCTATCGCACCCATCACTGCCAAAATCTAAGGGCATTGGAATGGCTAGAGCTGCCCAACATTTTCAAACTAAACCAACTTACTGAGGTTTTCAAAACGATCAATCACCCAGAAAGAATCCCCTCACTAAATAAAATATTCACCCCCTACTCCAACCTTTTATCCCTGCGGTCATCAAACAGCCTACTTGTTCAGACCATTAAATCCCACAACTCGGGAGGTGAAGCACTCTATGCTAATTCCATTGGCAAATCCTGGAATGCCCTCCCAAACAACCTAAGGCATATGACCTCTCCTCACCAATTTAAAAAACACCTCAAAGATTTCCTAAAGTCCCAATGGCTATGCCCCTGCTCTAATCCAGACTAATAGCAATCGCCCTATACCCACCTAATTCTCTACCTATAATGAAGCTAAGCTTGATCTCCTTTTCCTAGTTTGCAACATTTCTAACCAACATGTTTAACCTGTTCAATTGCTTTATTCTTGATTGTAATAACAACCATTTAATCTCCATATGTTTACTGTTAAACTTCCTCTGACTATATCTTGTATGTTATAATAATTTGTGCATTTCTTATGTCTCTGTTTTAATTCCTCTGATTTGGAGCTTTTCTCCCCGGGCCTCTACTGAAAATGGACATATATCCAGCTAGACTAGCCCGGTCAACAAATGTAAAATAAATAAATAAAAAATAAAATAAATATATATATATATATATATACACACACACACACACACACACACATATATATATATATATATATTTATATATATATATATATATATATATATATATATATATATATATATATGCAGTGACACACATTACATGAAGACAGTTACATGTCTTTATGACCAATATCATCAATAAAATATCTGGAGATTCATTTTGTGTGTGTGTTTGTACATATATGTATGTATATATATGTATACACACACACATATATATATATATATATATATATATATATATATATATATATATATATTCAACAAGGCCAATCCACAACACCACCCCCTATAGGATCAAATTCCGACAATCTGAAGCAAACTGCTAATGCTTTTAATACCTTCTTCACTGAGACCATCCAAACACTTGCTAATCAACTAACAGCCGATAGCTCTGCCCTTCCAACCAGTACTACTAACTCTCTCCCAACTTTTCTCATCTGCAGCCTCTTAAGTAAACTAAAACCTACTACCCTCTCAGCTGACCAGCTACCTGCTGAATACCTGCAAATGGCAGCCAGAGTCATTGCTTATCCTGTATCATTGCTGATAAATAGAACCATACAAGAAAGCACTATTCCCACCTTCTGGAAAATCTCCTACATTATCCCCCTACACAAGGTTGGAAACTCCAGAGAATATTCTAACTATCGTCCCATAACTCTACTTTCCCCATTAGCTAAAATAATGGAAAAGTGCATCCACAGACAGTTACTAGACCACCTACTCCAGAACAATTTACTGGCCAAATCTCAACATGGCTTCAGGCCTTTCCACAGTACAACAACTGCACTCCTATCCTTCACTGACAGCATCAATAAAAACCGTAATAACAATCTTCTCTCTTCAGCACTTTTCATCAACCTTTCAAAAGCATTAAACATGGTCAACCACCACTTACTTCTCAATATTCTAAAATCCTTCTCTCTGGACACAAAGACTATAAAATGGTTCCAGTCCTACCTTGATCATAGACAGCAGGCAGTGCTATGGGACAAAAACCTCTCATCCCATCTCCCAGTTACCCTAGGTGTTCCTCAGGGCTCTATACTGGCCCCCCTCCTTTTCTCAATATTTATCAACGACCTCAACCTAGCTATTCCTTTAACTAACTGTGTACAATACACAGATGATTCAACAATAATCTACTCAGCTAAATCTCAATCCCAACTACAGACTCTTAACACAGACAATGTTCAATAAAACAGAAAATTGGTTTCTACAAAGCTGCCTCCTCTTGAACCCCCCCAAAAAAACAAACTTTTCTTCTTCACTCCTACCCGTAAATCACTCCCAATGAACTTTTCAGTCTTATCCAATAATGGTACAATCATATCTCCCAATCCAACAACTAAACTTCTAGGGGTAACCATTGATGACAACCTGAACTTTGAAATCCATGTCAACAATACCATAAAAACTGTCAACAGGAAACTAGGCTCCCTCTGTAGGTTAAAACCCTTTCTCTCCCCACTAGCCAGAAACACTATTGTCTATTCCCACCTTATCTCCACACTTCTCTATGCTTCTTCCATATATACTAACTTGTCAAAAAATAACCTTAACAAGCTAGCCAATGCTTACAATAGCTTTGCCAGATTTGCTACTGCTTCCTCCTTTAGGACCCATCACTGCCATAATCTGAAACAATTAGGCTGGTTAGAGCTTCTGAATCAGATTCACTTTAAACAACTCACCATTGCGCACAAAACCCTTTTCCAACCTACCAATACCCCAATACTTGCTAGTCTCATTACCCAATATAAGAACCTTTCAACTTTACGCTCATCTAATAAACTACTTGTATCAACATGTAAATCTAATAACGTGGCAGGAGATGCTCTGTTCTCAAATGCAGTTGGAAAGTATTGGAACCAACCCCCCCAAGAACTTACATCACTGTCTTCATTTACACTTTTTAAATACAATCTGAAACTCTTATCTTAAAACCCATTGGTTATGTCCCTGTACAAATCCAGACTAATCTCATACTATATCCCAAATACCCTCTTAAGACCTAATTCCTGCTCTAGCTGTGTCTTTTTAGATCAAGGCCTGTCCTTGGCAGAAACATATCTTATCCTAATAGAGATAATTTAAATACCTAGTTAAATTCTTCTGCATATAATTCTAAAGCATCCTACCTAAGGCAGGCAACAAGTATTGTTTAAACTGTGAGCTTTGCTGAACTGTTGAAACTTGAAGTATGTATTTGTTTAACAATTACTCTCTAGTTACTAATGAAGTCTTGTACATAAAGTCTAAAATATCTTATCTAATGCTTTTAACATGTTTTTGTATAAACTGTGAAAATTCCTGAACTGTTTAAAATTTGTAGTATTTAACTGTATAACAACTAGTACCTGTATGTTAGTAGTCTAGTAATCTCCTGGAGCTTATCTCCCCAGGACTCTACTGAAAATGGACATAAATCCAGTTAGACTATTCCGGTCAACAAATGTAAAATAAAATAAATAAATAAATAAATAAATATATATATATATATATATATATATATATATATATATATATATATACACACATACACATTTCTGAGCATTTTAAAGGATAGTGTCTAATATTATCTGGTACCATCAATAAGTGAAGCTAACCATTTGGCTGCATTTTTTTGCCATTCTGTACCCACCACATACACACTTTGGATTTCTTTTGGATGACATACTTTAAATTTATCTGAATTATATCACTACTTTATTCTTAAGAAATCTGAAATAAAAACTACCCTTATTTCTTAAGAAATCTGAACATTTCTGTCATTTAAATTACAATAGAAAAAACATGTTTTACTTGTTCAGATATACAAGTATCTGTAAATTGACTTGTATCTTTGCCTTCAGTGGTGCTAACTCAACAGTGTGCTATATATGGCTGAATTAAGAGTTTTGTCCTAAGAATTTTTAAAGAAAATCTGGAAGTGGTATAGAAATACAAACACTGATGCAGACACACCAGGCTTGCCTTGGTGATGTGCACAAGAATCCTGAATTCTCAGGTAATATGGAGGAACTGAGTCAAAGCCAAGCATACCAGTCTCATAGAGATGCTGTCCATTATCTATGTACCCTAGCTTTTTCAGACTGATCTGGAAGTCATGCGTATTACTGATGGTCACAGAGAACATCATAGTGACATGGTAACAAGCAAGAGAAAATCCAGTCATACCAATTTTCAAGAGTGGTCATCATTGCTAGAACTACAGATCCACACCCAACCCCCCAAAAATGGAAACTAAAACCCTTAAAGCTTCTGCAAATTGGCATTGACATGGACCACCCAAGCGATATATCTATTTGCATCTCCCTAGATTCAAAACATCAGGGTTTTTCTGCCAGTTATACATGCAGGGTCCCTTTGGTAGTGAATGCATTTTTTTGTCCTGTTGAATGAGGGATTTGTGTATGCCTTCTGTGCTCATCATCCAAGGTCCTCACAAAGCTAAGATAATACAGAAGCAACCTAATATTGGCAGTCTCCTTTCAAAAGATTACACTGGTTCTCCCAACTGCTACAGTTAAAAGGACCTATACCTCTCTTTATTTCTAACAGTTGCTGATTTAAAATGAAGGAACACTTGTGCACCTAAACCTAAAAAGCCTCAAATTAAAAGTATAAGACTCAGAGCTCTAATCTCAAGGTGGGCTTTCTTTCCTCTTGAGGTTCTGAGTACATTAAAAGAGTCTAGAAAATCTGCAACTAGGCAATCCTACCTGGCTAAATAATTTTTTACATGGTGTAGTAAGCAATATGGCACATAACCAAAGAAAGCCTAAATTCAGAAGTCCCTACTTTGCTTAACAATGCTTTTTGACAAGAGCCTATTTTATGCTTCAGTCTGATCTCATTTTTGCTTATCTGCTAGAGTTTCTACTGGCATTTTCTTCCAGTCATGTCATTTGTAAAGAGAAACATTCACTAGAGGCTTCAAGAGAATCACCTATTCCCTCAGGACCTTAATTTTGCAACAAGTATGCTGACTATAACTCCTGCATGCCTTTTTCCCTGCTCATTCTCTAGGTCCTTCTCACAAAGGCAGGACAAGACAGAGACAACCTTATACTGGTGGTCCCTTCTTTGAATAGACTACACTGGTTCTCCCAACTGCTACTGTTAAAAAGGGAAGATCAAATTCTTCTCTTTCTAACAGTTGTTGATCCAAAATGAAGGAATGCAGATGCACCTAAACCTAAAAAGCATCAAATTGTAAATAAAACAACATTCCCCTTTATTTTAATGCAGTATACATATATGTCTTCCTTAACAATTTTCATTCAGTACAACATTCCTTAAGTTGCTTGATTCATGCCTTCCCTTAAAATCCAATCTTTTTGAGCATTTTATATATATATATATATATATATATATATATATATATATATATATATTGGTCCCACAAATTCCATTTCTTTATATGTAAGTTGCTCCTTCCATTTTCTAAGTATATCACCTCTAGTTCTTTTTTTTTAAAACACCTTTATCAAATAATCACTTAAGACATAGACAAACATACATTAACAGAAAAGAAAACAAAGAATATTAATGTTTTTGTACATTCACATACATTTTACATCACATATCTTTTCATTTTTTTTGTAATTATCATCAGTCCAACATTATATAAATTGCTGAATTCCTGCCTTTCTCTAAACCACACTCCTCCTCCTGAACATTATTTTGCCGGCATTGTTCCCACAATTTCTGTTTATTTCTATGTAACTTGCTCCTTGCTTTTCAAAAAAATCCCTCTTCTAGTTCTTTTATCTCTTTATTAACATTTGATACTTCAAATACAGTTGGTTTATACTATGATTTCCATTTTCTAGTAATTGCTTTTTAGCAGCCAATAGAATTAAGCTTAACTTATTATTATCTAAGCAATTCATATCCTGTGTCCCAGCTCAAAAACTCATATCCTAAGTTACAGCCATCTGCTCACTCAATATTTCCAACAGATTTCACTGCAGAGAATGTTTAAAACCTGCCAACTCATTACACTCCCAAAACACGTTCCCAATTACCTTTTTCTTCCTTACCACACCTCCAACATTTGCTATATATGGGAGGAAATTTTGTATGAAGTCTGCTTGGGGTATAAAAATACCCATGCAAACACTTCCAATCAGAGATTCTAAACCTTCTGGACATTTTTTTTTTGCTTACTTGGAAACCATACATCAGTCCTGCCATTGTTATATTGTAAATGTCTTTTCAAGTCTCTCTCCCCAATCTTTTTTAAGCTGCTCTGTCATGCAATATTTTATATGACCTACTAACTGTTCCTTTTTAACATCAGCATCTAAGATTTGACTAAAAACCCCACCACAGCAGTTTGTTCACTTAAGATTCCTCCATCCCTTTTTCTTTGCTAATACCTTGATGCCAATTCCTGTTAAGGAAGGCAGCCTCAGCCTGATATCCAAATGTCTTCTTGGCCTCATCCCACTCTACTATCTTTCCCTCTCTAGTTATTTGCTCACAATACCATGGTTTCTGTGCCAGCTTTCTCCAGTAAATTTCGGCCCATTCTTGCCTATTTTCTCTACCCCTACTTGCAATCATCTCCATTGGCAGAATCTCCTTTCTCCATTCTTGTGCTGGCTTAGTTATTAGAATGCTTTCTTCTACTTTATGAATATAATACTCTCTATGGTTGTTATTATTCTCCTTAAAGATCTGAATCCAAAATCCCAGTCTGTCTTTTTTTCTTGAACTCCCCTGACTTCTTAATCTTCCCTTTCTATTTTGAACTATAAGTTTCTGCTTGTATTATATATATGAGCCTTAACTGTATACCTCTAAAATATCTCTTCAAATCTGGTAATCCTAAACCACCTTGTTCTAATGGAAGGATCAACTTATCACAGTTAACACTTGCACTCCTAGGTAATTCCTTCAACTTTGTATTAATTATTGTCCACAACTTTTCCCCTGCTTGATAAAAATATTCCTTACTCATATAAAAAATTAAGGGGACCAAAAACATTTTCACCGGTTGTTTCTTACTATAATAGCCATAAACAAGAGCTTCCACTTTCTCAGTTTCTGTATTATCTTTTGTTTAGTCTCTTCCCACATATTCTTAGCTATCATAACAGAAGCTTTTTAATCCATACTCCTGAATATTTCCTGTTATTGTGTCTCCATAAATATGGGTATTGCTGAACCAATTTGAATGATGTGGGTACATCATTTATGGCTACAACCTATGCTTTAGCTTCATTAATTTTATATCCCAAAAAGATTTGGAACTGTCTCAACATGCCCCAAAGTACTGAGACGTCCTTTTCTTCATTATCAGGTACAAAAATAACATCTGCTGGTGTCTCATTTTTACTTCACTACCCTGCATTTTTGTCTTAGTTTTTATTGCTGCATAATCTGAAATAGTTATTGGATGTGTGCAAACTTTCCTGTGAAATATTACTTCCTTTGGCATATGGAGCTTAAAATCATCATTTTATTTATTAAAAGACAAAATAGCGTCTCCACTTAATTAATTCAACAATCAATTATTCAATCATTGTTGCAATTCTCAGGTAAGAAGCTAGAAACATACAAAGAAACTAAGAAACAAAATAAAATAAGGGAAACATCTTACTATCCATACTACAATATATATTAACAGAGTCTGACACTTTTAATTACATTTAAGTAATCCACTACCTATAAACTAGATGTAATAGTACACAACAAAGTTAGATCGATCAAATCAAATCAAATATTTCATAAGAAGGTTGTTATTAAGTGCCTTTGACAGTAAAGCATCACAAGTAAAAGTAAACCCTGCTTTAAATAGAGATCAGAGCATCTAAATACATACATAAAAAAAATAAATAAATAACTTCACTTGATCAGAGTTGCTATTATGTTTTTTCAAAAATGTGTGATGTAACATCACTAGTGGAAGTGTTATTCTTGATATCTCTATCATGTTCCTATACGCTTTTCCTCATTCCTATATAATTTTTTTTATACAAACAAGTCCATATACTACCATTTCTGGTAGCAATTATGGACTCCATGGACCTTAAATAACTTCCCTTTTATAGCATAGCTCTCATCCGTTCCCATATACCTACAAACTGTGCATCTTTATACTCCTTTATTAAAAACTCATAATTCATCCCAATATGAACTATACAACTCCCAATACTAGGTGAAATTCTATATGAAACATTAAGCTTTACACTCCTCAAAATTTCATCACATGTTACTATATACCATTGCTGTTTAAGAATATGTTCCTCCCCTTCAACAAAGGGGCATAACTAGTTACAAAAAATAGTTTTCCTATTATTCTAAACTTTACTAATTCTCCTACTATGTGCCCTTTGATTAAGTCCTTCAACTTTATATCATGTTGAAACAAAAAGATCACACTTATAACCCCTTGCTCACAATCTATCAACTATTTCCTGAAACTTACTATCTTCTAAACAAAGTGATTTAGCTCTAAAAAATTCCCCACATGGAAGAGATTTAATAAAATGTATCGGTTGTGCACTAGAAGCAAAAAAAAAAAATCTGAAGTATCCATTCTATATAAAGTTGAATGAATTTCATTATTGACAATATATATCACTACATCTAAATAATGAATCTTGACCTTCTGAATGTCAAACATGAAGGACAAGCCAAAATAATTGGTTTGAAGAATGTGCATAAAATTATTAAAATGCTTCCTGGGGGCACTTAACAATAAAACCAAATCATCTATATAGCATTTTAAAAAATTGTATAATTTACAAAATATGGATCCCCATACAAAAATGTATATTTAAACCCACCCATAAATAAATTAGAATAACTGGGGGAAAGCTATCATATTCATGTCTTTTTTGAGAATGTTTATTTGTATCAGTTGGATTTTTTTGTGAAATCTCTGATTATATATCAGTGTTACATAGATGATTTCATTTTTGTATGTTGAGGTGATGAAGGGGAGTTTGGTGAGTTTGTCAGGTCAATTAATGATAATTCCTTTGGTTTAAATTTTGCTGGTGTCACTAATAAGCATGTCATCCAGTTTTTGGATATTGAGTTATATGTGGATAAGGACTTAAAAGTGCAATATAGACCATTTAGAAAAACTACAGTAGTTAATAACTTCTTACATGCCAGTAGTGCTCACCCTCAATATTTGTTGGATTCTCTCCCTTTTGGTGAATTTAAGAGGGTTTTTGATCATACTTCTGATTGTGATTTACTTGATGAGGAATTCCTGTCTTTGAAGGAAAGGCTCCTAGACAGGGGTTACTCTTTAACTACCATTGAGAAGGCTAGAAAAAAGTTATGGGGGAATAAATATGTTGGTTATAGGAATTTGGATAGATTTGATTGCCATGGGGCAGTTAGGGAAGAGGAAGCATTTTCAGGGGAGCGGTTATATTTTGTGATTAAATATTCCCCTTTTTCATCTATTTTGAAAAAAATGTGGTTGATAGTTTGTGACCTGTCATATGTTGTGATGCAGAACTTGGACATTTATTTCTCCAAAAAGTTACCTTCTTGTTTGGTAGGTTTGGTAATTTAAAACAATTATTAAGATGGAAAAAGAAGGAGCCTTTGAATTCCCAGTTAGGAATGTTTAAATGTGGCAAATGTAAGGTTTGTTTGAAGGTAAGGGACATTTCTCACTCTTGTATTAATGGGAGAAAATTTGTGATTAATGATAGGTTTGATTGTAGGTCCTGTGGGGTGGTCTATATTTTGGGCTGTGGTTGTTCACCATGTAAATGGTACATTGGACAGACAAAATGTATGATTAAGGTCCATGTCTTAGAACATTTTGGGGACATTCGTAATAAACACCTTGATAGCCCTGTAGCAGACCATTTTCATAATATGCATGATGGTAAGGATGACAGTTTGTTTTTAGTGTGCTAGCTAAACCTTATATGTCTAATGGAGAATTTTTATCAAAAACTTTTAAAGTTGGAGAGTAGATTAATTTTGAATTATAGGGCCTTAGTACCAGTGGGTTTAAATTTAGAAATTAACTTTAATGTTTGATTATGCTTGTGTTGAATGTGTATTTGTTAAGACCATGGTGGCTCTTTTAAGGGTTGATTTTTTCTAATTGCTGAGGTACCAGAACAATATTAAACACACTAACAGTTTGCTGGTCCATTGTGTTTTTTTTATGTGTCAAACTTAGCCCCCATTGCTGTACCCCTAAGCTGCTTATAGACCTTTCCATCAAAAAAAATATTATTTAAAGAAAATATCAAATCCAATATACATTATAACACATCAATATTTGACAAATAATGAGCATCAGCTGTTAAGCCAAGCTCACAATCAATTGAAGTATACAAACTGTTCATATCTACTGTCACAAAAAAAAAAAAAAAAAAATATATATATATATATATATATATATATATATATATATATATATATATATATACACACTAGACAATCTCGAAGTACTGAAATTTTGAATGCCAGTACTTTGAGACTGAATAGTCGAAAGTGCAGTTACACAAAACTGCACTATGTCGAATGCGGAAATGTCGAATCTGCTATTGTGGTGTTGCGTTCATGACATGTGGCGCGGTTTGTGAATTTATCTGGGGTTTCAGGTAAGTGGGTAGGGATTTTAGTGTGTATGAGTGTGTGTAGTAGTGTTTTTTGTGTGTTTGTGTGTTTATTGCAACCTCTGAGTTAGAATATATAAGTGGGGGGGGGGCGCAGCCCCCCTGCTTATAGGTAGAGTAGGTGTGTTTGTGTGTTATGTTGTGTTTGTGTCTGTTGTTTTGTTTGTTTTAGTGTAGTTAGGTAGGTGTATCTGTGTGTGTGTTTATGTGCTGGTTTGTGTGTGTGTGTGTGTGTGTGTGTGTGTGTGTGTGTGTGTGTGTATATGCGTGTGATTGTGCTATTCGCAGTTTTGAGTGTTCAGGTATGTGGGTTTTCGACTATTCAGTCATGAAATACTGAAATTCGACATTTCAGTATTTCGAGATTGTTTAGTGAATATATATATATATATATATATATATATATATATATATATATATATATATATATAATATTTTCTTGCCATGATACTTTTCTAACCTCACTTAAAAATGTTGAGTGTTTTTGGTATATGAAGGTATTTACATCACATAGGTTTTAAATATCTTATCCGAAATCTCACCAATTCTTTCCAATGGACCTCCTACCTGAGAAACAATAGGTATACCTTGGGGATTGTCCATACTCTTATGTACTTTGGGCAATGCATAAAACAAAGGAATATGAGGATTAACTACCACTAAATTATCCCCTAGTTTTTCAGATAATATACCATTTTCAACTAAACCTTCACTTAACAAAATAATCCCATTTTGAATTTTCTGTAATGGATTACCATTCATTACCTGATACTCTAAAACATTATCTAACAGTTTATAACACATTGTCTATAAACTCATCCTGCATTATACCTATATTATCCGGCTTATCAGCAGGTTTAACTAGAACTGATGAATCATTTTCCAAATGTTTTAAAGCAGCACACACTTCCTTTGTTAGATTAAAATTAACTACATATTTAGAACATTTACTCACATATAACAAATATGTAATTTTAATAATAATATAAAAAATGCTGCCTTATTAATAAAGGGGGGGTGGGCAAACTTTTTTGACTTTTACAATTCAGAGATATCATAATTTGATCTAACCAGGTTCCATCCACATTTACATTATTATCTTTCACAGAAAAATAATGTTTAAATTCCAACTTACATAATAGCCAAAGGTCCATCAAAATCTCAGGAAGAAAAATCTTGGTAGTAAGAATAAACTTCAGTTCCTTATTTAATACATTTTGGTATGACAATCAGTTTGCACACCCGCAAATCTGGTCTACTTTTGTTGTATACTATTAGATCTAGTTTATAGGCAGTGGGTGATTTAAATGTAATTAAAAGCTTCACACTCTGTTAATATATATTGTTTCATTCTTTAATTTCTCCAAATCTTTTGGGTTTCTAATACCATGATGGGAATGGACCCCATTCCTAAGTCAAAGTACGATTATAGTTCATGAAATTAGTATTGTTTCAATCTTTGATGTCAGCCAAAAGTGCTCTTCACAGAACCTGCAATGTGCCAGTAATGACTCCTTCTGCAGTTCATATGGGGTTACATGGATTGGTAACATATCTAAATACTATTATAGATTCTTTTTTATAAGACCCATTGCTCCTACTACTATTGGAACTGTCTGGGTATCTTTCTTCCACATTGCTGTCATTTCTGCCGACAGATCCTGATATATTATGACTTTGTGTGTCTCTATACACAAGACATTGTAGTCACTGGATGTGGTGATTTCAATTATCAATGTTACTCTTTTCTTCTTTTCTTGGACCACTATATCTGATTTTCTAGCATCTATCTTTTGAACTGTTGGTAATGGGTGATCCCATGTGATATAAACTTCATCATTTTCTATGATGCTTTGTGGCTCATGTTTCCAGTGTTTTTCAGCCACTTCAGTACCATAATGTTTGCACAATCCCCAGTGCAACAATCTTGCCACATTATTATGCCTTTCAGTATACAGTCCTTCTGCCATTATGTTGCAACCAGCAACAAGGTGTGCAACTGTTTCCAACTCGGTTTTACAAAACCTACATTTGTCTGTTTCTCCCACATGTTCAATGGACTTTGTACACCACCGTGTATGTAGCCCACTATCTTGGGCTGCCAATATTAACCTTTCATCTCTTGGTTTGAATTTACCTCTCCTTAACCATTCCTGCATTCATTCCTGATCAAGATGAGGTTCTTCCAGAAGTTTTCTCTACTTGCAACTATATTTATGCTTTTTCCACATTTCTTGCCTTTTCATCTGGTCCTTCACTTTATGTTTTCTTTTGTTTTTGGCACATTCAGTTGTCTGATTTTTATCTACTTCTTGTTTGACTTCCATTCCTGCTTGACGCTGATATGCTTCTGCTAAATTAAGCAGAGAAGTCATCTTCTCCTCATGGGTCTTTGTGAGGTCAGCAAATATGTGTGGAGTCCCACAGTTCAAGATCTGTACATGCAATCAGTTTCAAGGAGGCCCATCCCTCCTTCAGAATGGGAAATGTATAATCTTGGTATACACTGAATTTTATAAATCATTTGGTGAGCATGAAGTATCCTTCTTGTTTTTCTATCTAATCTATCCAACACGTTTTGGGGCCAGTCAGTAACTCCAAAACTGTAAGTTAGGACATGAAGACCAAATTGGTTTATAGCTTGGATTTTGTTCCTAGATGTCAGCACTGTTTTCAGAATTAATTTAAGTCTTCTAAAGTATTCCTTACTAAGTTTTATTCACATTTTTTCATGTCTTATTGTTGATCCTTCATCATTTCCCAAATATTTATACACTTCCTCTTGCTCAAGTTCTTTTATATCCCATTCTTGTCCCAAACTGATGTTTTCCTGGTGCTGCAGTTTTCCTGCTTTAAATGTTGCTTTTGCACACTTATCAAGACCAAATGACATTCTTATATCATCTGAAAAAGATTTGACAACCTGCAGCTGTGCTTTCAGTTTCTCATCTGATGAGCTATACAGTTTTAAATCATCGACAAACAGAAGATGAGAAGTCTTTATACTTTGTTGTTTTTTAAGCACCAAATTGTAGCCATGGCCTAAGCTGTTACATAAACAGCGTAATGGGTTAATGGTAAGGCAGAATAGCAATGGTGACAGGGTGTCACCCTGGGATATTCATGTGAATTTTTATCCCTGGGATAATAATCTGTCCTTTATCATGGCTTAATTGCAAAGTGGTCTGCCACTGTTTCATGGTCACTGTAATGTAGTCAATCAGTGAAGGGTGCATCTTATAAATTTTTAAGCACTCTTTTATCCATGAATGTGGAATACTATCAAATGCTTTTTTTATAGTCAATCCATGCCATACTTAAATTCTTTACCTTTCTACACTTCTCCAGTATGACTTTATTTAAGAACAAATTATCCTTTGTTCCATATGACTTTCTTTTATTGCCCTTTTGTTCTACTGCCATAATAGAGTTTTCTTCTAAATGACTATAAACCCTATCAGCATAAATTCCCATGTGTAGTTTATATGTTGTCGGAAGACAAGTTATTGGTCTATAATTTTAGGGTAGCTTGCAGGTTCACTCTTAAATAGGAGCATTGTTTTGCCTGTTGTTAGCCAGTTTGGTGTCTGTTTGGGGTGCACATATACATAGTTCTTACTCATGGTTAAATCCTCGTGCAAAGATGTTAATACTTTTAACCAAAAGTTAGGTACTGCATCTGGGCCTTTATCCCATTTCATATCCTGCACCTTTAAACTTCTTATTTTTTCTTTTACTTCTATCCATTTAGCATCTTTGCTATGTTCCACAGGATCTTCATAGATACTTCTCCAAAATATATCACTTCCTCTTTTTTGGTGGTCTTTCAATTCCTTTTACCTTATTTCCCAATTCTCTATAAAACTTTTTTGGGTCATCAATAAAGTGCTTATTTTGTACTTTTTCTTTATATTTATCTGTGTATTGTCTAAGTTTATACGCTTGTGCTGAAATTTTTAGTTTGTTATTTGCGATAGTGCATGATAGATCCTGATCTGTTCTAATGCTGTGCCTTGCTTTAATCACATCTATCTTTTTAGTATTTTTGTTGATCTATTCCATCTTCTATAGTCTTCTAAGAGTGGCACTTCTTGTCTTAATTGCTTTATAGTTTTCTTTATTTGATACTTCCATGATGGTATTCAATTTCTCCCCTTCCTTTCCCTCACTACCCTGTGTTCTTGTGGTAGAACTTTTCTAATTATTAATTTAGCAGCACATTAATATGTCCTATTTACTTCTGTTATATCACATAGATCTCTAGCAGTCCTAGTTACTGCATTCATTTGTTTTATCAGACTTCTGACATTTTGGGTTTTATTGACCTTCTGTAGTCTATTTCTCTAAATGATCTTAATATATCTATCTATGTTCATTAAATCAAGCAACTCTTCTCTTAGCTCATTTTCTTCCAAACTGAGGGCACATCTCATGTTTTCCATTTCCTGTGTGCATTCTATAGAAAGTTCTATAGCATCTTCCTGTGGCACTTTACCTTCCATGTCATCCTGTACCATCTGTTGTTCTGTCATATGGGAACTCACTGGCCTATCACTCCTCAACATTAACTGCATCAGGGTTTCCACAGTTTCCTGTTCCTTTCCTTGCTATCTAACTTCAAGTGAACGTTTATACTGGTTTCCTGTGGAAGGCTTCAAAATATCTTGATATGGCACCTGACCAATTGTTTCCTGTTCCACTGATTTCCCCTTAATTTGGATATCCATTGCACTATCCTGTTATGATGCTTTCTGCATTCGATTTTCTACAGTGAATTCTTCACTTTGCAGGTACTCTATAACTTCAGTTTCTATTTCTTTAACTTCACCATTACTAATCTCCTTTTCTACTTTTCCACTTTGTCTTCTTGCTCATTAGTATTATATTGTAGTATGGATAGTAAGATATTTCCCTTATCTTGTGTTTTTTGTTTGCTTCTTTGTACATTTCTAGCTTCTTAACTGAGAATTGTACCTATTATTGAATAATTGATCGTTGAATTAATTAATGATTTCATTAAGTTTAAGTAACCAAGTTTGTGTGTGTGAGTGTACTATATATATATATATATATATATATATATATATATATATATATATGGGTCTACTTCTTTTGACCTAACTTTCATTTGCCTGACACTCATTTGCCTGAGACCAAATGACTGAAATTTCATTTGCCTGACACTTCATTTGACCAACAAGTATTATTAGCAAGAAAATGGAATATGCTCCCTTCCCCACTGCAGTGCGACCCTGGAGTTAGAATATATAGTTAGGGGGAGTGTAGGGGGCACAGCCCCCCACAACGGGGGGTGTGGGGGGTGAAGCCCCTCACTTACTTTTCTGTTACTAAGCAATATTACATCAAAAGTTAACACACCACACCTCCCCTAACTATATATTCTAACTCCAGGGTCACACTGCAGTGGGGAAGGGGGCATATTCCATTTTCTTGCTAATAATACTTGTCAGTCAAATGAAGTGTCAGGCAAATGAAATGTCAGGCAAATGAAATTTCAGTCAAATAGGGTCAGGCAAATGAGTGTCAGGCAAATGAAAGTTAGGTCAAAAGAAGTAGACCCATATATATATATATATATATATATATATATATATATATATGGGTCTACTTCGATCCAACGAAAGCACACTTTCATGAAACTAAAATGACTGAGCTGAATTACATGAAAGTGTGTTTCAATGAAAACTTATTTTCTTGAAACTCAGTATGCCGAGTAGTCATAGATCGCGGTACAGTGGAGATCAGGGAATATTCCCTTTCCCCACTGTAGTATGATTTCAGATTTAGTATATATAAGTAGCAGGGGTGTGAGTAGTGCAGCCCTCCACATGGGGAATTCAGGGGGCGTGCCCTCCTACTTAATTGTGTTGTTATTTTTGTGTGTGTCTGTTTTCTGTTTGTTTGGCATACGGAGTTTTGCGAAAGTGAGTTTTTGTTGAAATGCATTTTCATGGAACTCAGCTCAGTCATTTTAGTGTTGTGAAAGTGTGCTTTCATTGGATCAAAGTAGATCCATATATATATATATATATATAGATAGAGAGAGAGAGAGAGAGCTAGTATTTCAAATGTTTTTTGAACCTAGAGGGCATAAACTGAGGTGCTAGATCATTTGTCTTTTGAAAAATAAATTGATGATTTTAGGCTCTATATGCCAAATGAATTAATATCTTGAAGTTTATTTTTAGATTTTGAAATAAAAGTGAAATAGTTGTTTGAGTTCCTGTGAAATTTCTATCTCATGTAGCCCAGTTATTGTATCTTGAGGAATAATATGTAAATTCTGTCTGAGTTCTTTCTACTAAATTGACATCTTATGTACCAAATATTTTCATAAACTTCTTCAGAAATCTACCGTCTTTTGCTATATTTTCCCAACTAGCTCCCCCTGATACATCCTAACTATTGCAAATCAAGTTCCATTTTCCACCTACAATAATTTTCCTCACTAAAAGTTGATTATCCCCCCCAAATTTTTTAAGCTCCATAATAGCAGTTTTTGCTGGAATATAACAACATGCCAGCATAATCCCCCTTCCTTGCTAGCAGCCCCTTACTATCACAAATCTACCATTTTTATCTTTTTATCCTCTTCTATCACTACTGAAGCCCGTCTAGCAATTAGTATAATTACTCCCCTTTTCCTTTTGTTCCTGACATTCAGCTGACTATCCATTATGAAATCCTTTTTTGTCAAATTCACATGCTCATTTCTTTCCACATGTATCCCCTTCAGCATTATCTGCAATCTACATTTCTTAATATAATTCAGTACTGTTTCCTTTTTGTCTTTACCTGTAAGGCCATTTATGTTTCAAGATAATATGAATAGCATAGCCATTATGATAAAAAGTTACTGTTTCTACCTATTATATATGACAGTTTTTTAATGTGCATGTCTAACATTTATGATACATGCATACACTAATGTCTGGCAGGCTGATATTTTGAACAGTTGTTTATTCTCATCTCGGTTTGAACCTATATCACATTTTTTCAAGACTTTTTCAAAACACCCCCATATCTTATTAACTTAGAGCAAACACACAAAACTATGTACATCTTCAAAAAATGAAATTTAACCCTCCTAATGGGAACAATTGCCCCAAATTGACAGCTGCACCCACAAGCATTACCTTACCTAAAGTTAAGGTTACCCATGTTAAAACACATGCTACAGCCTGTGTTCCCACTTAGACTGATTCCTGACTGTTCTTTTTTCATCTCTATTTCATGTGCTCCCACTTACAGTGATTGCTGTCTGTTCTTTTATCATCTCTGTTTCCCTTCCAGATTTGGCAAACAGTTTGTAAGCTTACATAAAACATTAAATTTTAGCCCTAAGAAAAAGAGCACTGGCTATCTTTAAATAAAACTAAACTGTTTACTGTACTATTAAATGCATTAATGTGGAAAGGCTGCTAGGGATAATTTCAGAATTTATTTTTCACTGAATAGCTTGCCAGTGTACCTTTCACATTTGGATTTCTGTCAGTAAAGAATGCTCAGAACTCTCAAGATTAATTGCTTGCACCTGTAGACAGCTTGTCTCCATAGAAAAGTACTTGGTAATGAATCCTTGTAAATTTCATTCAGAATAGAATACCTCTTGACTCCCACTGAACACTTGCTAGTGGAAAAAAAAGAAGCTAATATATTTACAATTGTAAGAAATTTAGCATTTTTCATGCTTTTCATCATTTTGTCATATTTTTAAAGCCTAATTGCTTACAAAAATGCTTGGTTATTGCTTACACCAAAGGCATTAATACATATTTGATAAAATAGGAGAAAATATATTAATTATATGTATAATATAATCAATGCACTGTTACATCCCACCCCCACACCAACAGCCTGAGATTACAGCATATTAACATTGAACTTGCTTTTGTCCAGCCTTTCTTCTCTTGTTATACTAAAAAGACCATATTTCTTACAACTAAAAAGTTTTGTTCGCTTTAGTATCTTTAACACATACAACAGTCACTGAAAAGACTACCCCACATTTAAAATACCCCTGACTACACACTACAAAAATTGCTTTACTATATATTGCATGCAGTTTATATTTTGAAAAAAATATATACAAATACCATACCAATAAGATCAAAAATAGTTTTATTTATGGTTATTTTTATCCCATGTTAGTGTCCTTCTAAACATTAATGACATAAACTGGGGTATATTCTTTACACACTACCCAAAAGCATAGCAAAAAGAACAAAAGTACAGTCTTTCTTTTTTGGCCAGTTTTACTTGCAAAGTCATATTTCATAAATGTGATTGATGCTTAATAGTATCCCATTTATTCACTAATTTGAGTATTGCTGGTCTTTTTCCTGTTCATCTCCATCACCCAACGCCAGACTCTGGTTCATGTCCAAGGTACTCCTGATTCTTGTAGTCAACTCCTGTGCCTTTTTCTGTCTCTCAAGCATTTTTTCTTTGTAACATTGGAAAAGGTTTCATTGGCAACGTATGTCTATGAATCCTGCTGTCAGAAGAATGAGAAGCACACTCCATTTCTGTTTGCTAGTTCACTTTTTATTGGATAAACTTTTATTTCTTCCGTAGTCTGTTCTGTATCAAAAAATGACTTTGATCTTCCAGGAAAAATATTCTGAAGATAGATACAGCAGTGTGAATCTCACAACTGCCTCTTAACATTCCATGATGGCTAGGTAAAAATTTACTTCACTTCTGTCTGGTGTATAGTAAATAGGCATGTTCTACAAACACTCTGCTATCTCCAGTTTTAATACTTTGCCTTTCTGCCACAGTTTTGTCAGTAAAACTCTTTCTGCTGGTATGATTGCATCTTTATTAATATAGGTCTTGGCTGCTTTATTATGGCCAGATGTGGAGCATACGCTCAACATGCCCTTTCAATTTAGAAATACTACTGTGGATCACCAATCCTTTCACTTATCAGTGCTTTCATAAAACTAATTCAGTCTGCTTTTTTCCAGTTTCTCTGGCACAGCAGAAAATCTCAGGTCTTCTCTGTGCACTCTGTCTTTTAACTCTCCTACTTTTTGAAACATTTCTTGTGAAGCCTGATACTCAGCCAGCTATTTTTCATCATTTAACCTCTGATTTTTGCAGTTTAATTAGTTCATCTGACCAACTAGTTAAAGCTTCTTTTGTTTTCCCAGCCTTTTGTTACTTGATTTGATATATTCCTTCAATGTTCCATTTGTTTTAATCACCCTCGGAGTACATTTTATTATATTTTTTCTGTTAATTACTGGAAGCCAACTCTTGGACAAAAGCTGAAACATGAAATACTTTTTGCTGAACATCTGCAGAGTCCTTCCCAGACAGTCCCCGGGATTCAAGAAGCTCGGCGCAAGGATGGTTTTAGCCTTGCACCAAGCTTCCTCACAACAGATGGTGCAGCAGCGCCATATGAATATGTATGAGGGCACACCGCCACACCCTCGACGTGCACAGGAAACATCTGCGAGTGCAGGGGGCATGTACAAAACATGTGGAATCAACATAAGTGTCAATAGTGTAGTGTTTAGAGCATTCGCCTATCAAACAGGCATTCACGGTTCAAGCCCAAAAATAGCACATATCATTTTCCATGTGGAATGAATGTTGTTTTGCCATAAAACCGACATAAGAGTATTGCGTGAGATATTTAACTTAAATATAATTCAAGCAAAGTGGCACTGTTATAATGAATAAGGTACTAGTAACCAGGTGTAAGCACAAATAAGCAGCAGTAAACACATATAAGTACCAGTAAGCAAGTCTGAGTGCACTTGCATGGGTCTAAGCAATGCCCAGCATAGGAAATGTATATAAGTATATACAGATATATAATATATATTAATATATATATATATATATATATATATATATATATATATACATATATATATATATATATAATATATATTAATATATATATATATATATATGGGTTACATACACTAGATCGAATTTTCACTAATTCAAAATAGTGCATGGAATGCTCACTGCAGTGAAAGTGCACTTAATTGAAAGTGCACTTACGCAAAGTTCAGTACAACGAATGGGTGTTGTACTGAACTTCCATGCAGTACTCACGGACCTTAGGGTTAGGGCACGGGTCATAGTAAGAGGATAGCCCATAGGGCCTTACCATGACCTGTGCCCTAACCCTAAGGTCTGTGATGACTGCAGCTCAGTGAAGGACATAGCAGTGTCCTCCACTATGGTGCGATAGTCACGAACCTTAGGGTTAGGGCATGGGTTAGGATAAGGGGATAGCTTTACTAACTACCCCCTTACCCTAACCCGTGCCCTAAATCTAAGGTCCATGACTATCGCACCATAGTAGAGGACTTAGCTTGTTTTTTATGTCCTCCACTGTGCTGCGGTGTTTTCGGTGAAGTGCACTTACGCAAAAGTTCACTTTCGTTAAAGTGAACTTTCGCAGAAGTGAGGCTTCCTATTACACGTTCGAAGTAGTGAACTTTCGTTCTTGTAATAGGAATCCATATATATATATATATATATATATATATATATATATATATATATATATCCACGAATAAAATACCCTAGGGAAGCCAAGAACAAATGGATGACCAGGTAGGCTGCCTTAATAAAGGTACAGTGGGATATCGGTGAAGAAGCTGGACTACCGGTAAAGCCTTGAGAAAGGCTGTGCATACCCAAGCACTTGTGGTTGAATGCTGAGTAAAGCCTTTAGAAAGGCTTCGTATACAGGTCGTAGTTCCGGCTGGTCAGGTCGCCTGGTGAGAGGAACCGCTAGTGTGGCAGCTAGAAATCAAAGATGAAACACACAGAAAAGCAGGCAAAACAATGTAAATGTGGCTCGGCTAAGGAGCTCTGCTCGCTGTGGTGGCAAAAAATCAATGTAGTCGAAGTTCAGATTCTAGAAGGTCGTACTTTATTGAAGTAAAAAGTACCAGAAGTACAATCACTATCAAAGCGCAGTTCCTTAATGGAAAGAGTGATCCTGAGATCCTGAGGATTTCCTTTTATAAGAGTACCTGGGGGTGTGTCAGTGGGAGCCAATCAAGTGTGGGTGAAAAAACCTTTATTGTGATTGGGCACGACAACTTGACATCACACCTTACAATCTGATAGGTTAAATATCCTGAGCCAGCTCATACATGGTTAGTAGAATCACTCTAAACCTACAATAGTGAAGTTCTGAGATTAGCTAAAATTAGCTAAAAAAATGTAGTTAACTAAAAATAGTCTTGCTGGAAAAAAATCAACCCTTGCTGGTAAAATACATTGTTAGGCTACACTTTTCGAAATCTTTGTCAGGATTGTGGACAACCTAAAACAGCATAATAAGCAAAGCCGAGCGTACTAGAGAAATAGCAACAACATGTATGTAAAATAAGAAACAGGCTAGAAAACCAAAAAAATAAAACCAAAAAATAAGAACCAGGCTAGATATCCAAAAAATAAGATACAGAAACTAAAAAGAGAAACAAAATAGTGAAAAATTCTTAAATAATGGATATCAATAGAAACTAATATATTAAGATATGGAACTGAATGAGGGCTGTTAATTAAAAAAACAGTCTTAAAAAGGCACTGATATGTAACCTGAAAAGCTAGAAAGACACGAAAAAAACAGTAATACTGAACCATTGTGTATATATATATATATATATATATATATATATATATATATATATATGAAGACAGTATGACATAACAATAAAGCATACAAAAGGAATGAGAAGGGAATAAACAGCAACTCCAGTATTATATAGCGCTGTCAGCATATGGCATATCCAGCTGGGCAGGAGTGAGCAAAGCACTGCTACTCACACCACAGGCAGGATATTACCAGTGGGAGTAACATTGTTGATTTGCTAAGTCTACTTTACACACAGAGGGTAGTCCCTGTTGGGACTACCCAAAAATTGATAGACCATTTGGCCTTCCGACCTTTACACAAGCAAAGGCAGTTATGTTCAATGACTAAATGGTGGGAGAGCCTGAAAATACATGGGTTGGGACAACATATGTGTAGGGACCCTAATGCTCTGGAGAGGGCAATGTGTGGAGGTGTGTCATGACTGTGATAACAAATGGACAATGGATGGTATGCGTGTATTTTGAATACGGGTGGGGTGGAGGAACTATAGGTATGAAATTATGGAGCCAGGCATGCCAGGGTTGGAAGGGCTGGTTCTAACTGGACCACCCCCGAGTTTGTTATAGGTATATATGCATACACACAGGCAGACATCAGTATGTAGAAGTACATTCTCTGTAACACATTCATTTCATTTGCAGACATAAGTAATATGAATGTGCCCTTACAAACCTCGACAGTAGATAGAATAATAGGTTGTGCAGAAGAGGGACAGGACGAAACTGCTAAAACACAGAAGTGTGTACAATGTCTGAAGTCAGTGCTGTGCTGAAAATAACCAAATGGAGGACTTTCCCACACATGGAATCATTCCTGTGATCTGCCTGCTACGGCAACGCCAATTACTAAACCAGTCTATTTGTAAAAGAAATACGCTGAACACGTACATACATACACAGTACATGGACAGCCCTAGGGATGCAAGCGAATGTGTTCACTGGGCAGAGGCATCGCCCAACGAGCAGCCACAAACACTACAAGTCCCACTGCAGCAAAGTGCATTCTATATGGCAAGGAGCAGAATAACCAGATGTAGACGTATATATGTAGAGGTATGTGTGTGTATATCTACCCATAGCGACATAGAGATAAGCCTCCTCCTCCTCCCAAGTAATGTATACATACATACGAGACAGAATACAGGATACATCCACATATATATATATACATATGCAGACACCCATAGACCCATATGTTGTGAGATATATATATATATATATATATATATATATAGAGAGAGAGAGAGAGACAGCAAAATATAAATATACATGTGTGCATATATATACAGATATACCTGTATATAGTAATGTAAATATATATATATATATATATATATATATATATGTGTGTGTGTGTGTGTGTGTGACTGTAAATATACACATGTATATAGCTAGGATATGATACAGCAGTTACAAGTAACATATGTTCACAGGCCATGCATATGGGGGTGAGGGGTCCAATAAACAAACGTGTAACACGTAGCATCAACCCCCCACCCCCCAGCTAGGCCAGTGAGACATACACACACACAATAAAGGTAAACACACCACTGCTTCCCAGACCACTGGCAGGATACTGCCAGTAGGAGAGACCTGCCAGGTCTAATCTTGAAACATAGACATCGATGTCTCTTGTGGGACACCAAAAATTAATGATCGGAGGCAGTCCCTGTAATGATTTATCAAACCAGCCTGTAGATGTACACGGACCAGTAGGTTGTGCAAGCCTGATAACCCATGGGTTGATACAACGTACGACGTGTCCCGACATGGGGAGAGTGGGCAGTGTGTACTGGTGTGTTTATACCCCACCTGCACCCACAGTAAGGATGAGTGCTGTAGAGGAGTGGCAGGTGGGGGAACTATGGGTATGCAATTATGGGCCTAGGCGTGCAAGTGTTGGATGGCGCAGTCATATTAGGACCACCCCAGGGATGTAAGTATTATTCCAAAATGGGCATAGCTGATGCCCATACCTCTCAACCCCTAAGAGCACATCCACTGGACAGGACATAAACCATTGGGGGAACAAATGGAGACCATACCTCTGAACTGTCCCTGATTTCCAGGGACGTCCCAGATTTCGACTTAGTTTATAACTCTGCCCCACTTAATCCCTCCTAAAACTAGTGACATTTGGAGGAAAGGTGGGGAATTACATGTAATGAATAATGACAACAATTGAGAGTTATAAACATCATTTACCTCAGACAATGTGTATGAATTCATATGCTCTGAGTCTGTCAATGTGTCAGGTTAATAGCACCATTAATTTAAATGTGTCCTTGATGTTGTTATGCTGTGTCCCTGATTCAGTTTGTATATTTCCCCAATCGTATGAAAGTCTGATAGGGACAGAAAGCACATA
The DNA here is from genome assembly GCF_019279795.1 of Protopterus annectens. Classification (NCBI taxonomy): domain Eukaryota; kingdom Metazoa; phylum Chordata; order Ceratodontiformes; family Protopteridae; genus Protopterus; species Protopterus annectens. The sequence continues at coordinate 40,867,204 of NC_056729.1, read as the reverse complement.
TTCCACTGACAACCTTAGAAAGATGATAGAATAATAGGTATGCAGTAGCATGACTCGGCTGAAGGAAACCCAATTACTTGTTTGTATTGAAGAGTGTCAGTTCCCATGTATTAGCCAGACAGGTACAGATTGTAAGAGGAACGGACCAATAATATGAATCAAACTCTGAACAGGACACGGATTCCGTACAGTCAAATGGCATGCTATCGCCTAATGGGCAGCCATTCCCAATACTGTAGGGATGTAATCTGATGTAATAGGCATCACAAGATAATATCGTAGTCCTCACTCCCATGGAGGGGCATGAGTGTCAGATGCAAACACCAAATGCAGTGCATTTGCAAGTGCAGGAGCAAGCGGGTGTAAGCCTGTTTGGCTGCCAGTATGTGAGTATTACACTGATAAAGCAATGTAGAGGCTAACTGAGTGTAAGAAACTGTAACCAGAGGTTAGCATTGCTTAGCACCATGCAAACCCATGCACACCCACTCACAACTGCTTTAATGTACCTTAATCACACTGTATCCATTGACCTTGTTCTGCCCAGTAACAAAATAAATGGCCTCTGCAAGGCTTGAAACCAGGACCCTGGACACACAGCTATTGTGATTTACCACTAAGCCATGGCAGATATACAGACATCAGACCTTATCACAAACTTATCATCCAGCGCAGTCATTCAACAGTATAGGAAATGTATTCCATCATGTAGATGTATGTGTGAGTGTTTATGTCCAGCATATAGATACATATATATATATATATATATATATATATATATATATATAAGGAACATCCCATGTGACAACAAAGCATTACAAAGGAATGAAAAGGGAAACACCATCAATGCCTGTATTATGTAATGGTGTCATCCTATGTAATATCAAGACTCCCTCAGACAGACATGAGTCAGTCATACACGCAAACATTTGTACATTGGCTATATACATCACTCTGTGCATGTTATTTACATTAACACAACAGTTCCTGTCCAATCATTATGTGAGAACAGTACTCTTGCAAGGTGCTGTGTGCGACATCATCATCATGATAAAGGTAAATGGGTTAACCATAGGGGGACCAGTAGTGTTGTGTGTACAATGGGGTTGTCCACATCACATGTACCTGGAACATTTACGAGTCATGTGCATACTAGGATTGTGCACCTGAGAGACAGGGGTGAGGACAACTGGAGTATGTTGTGATGCATATTAAAAGGGTTACATGTGTCCAGTGGACACGTGTGTGAAATAGACAGCTATGTATGGGGCAAATGTTGTTCTAGGAACCAAATGGCCTTTTGTTTCCGTAGGATGAGAGTGGGATGTGGGGGAAGAAGTGTAGGTATGGTCGTGGAGGATAGGTAGGGTAGGATGACAGACAAGACAGCAAACAGGGTCAGTATATGACACATGTGGGGGGATACACCATGGACGTGGAGGGGTGTTCGGCATTCACAAGCCCATGAGCCCCCAGATGGAAACAGTGGGACGGAGGTCCCCAGCCATGGGCATCCACCACTGCACCAAAACAGCTGCAAAGGTGGCAGTGCTGGGGGCTGTCTAGGAGGGGCAGGCTCACCCTGTAAATGTGACACTCTGCCCTTGAGCTGGTGTATCTGGCCTCAAAACCCCTTATTGAGCCCCCTACACACCACGTCTGGGACTGTACGATAGCGGACATATTCCTGTCTGGACCTGCTGTTGGGGGGACAAGCCCAATCCTCAGTGACGGTACCACCAGAAGGCAGTGCAGAGCCAACAGAGGTAGAGGTCCAAGGCTGGGCCCGGTGCCATGGCCAGCTGAAGTGGGACAGGAGGTTCTGCCGGGACCTCCAAACCCATACAGCCTATGGTGTTGCAGTTTAAACACAGATATGGCTTAGCAATAGTCAAAAGCATTCAGAATTATTTACAAAAGCATGCATAGATATGACCATCAACCTAACACAACAGATGGTATACATTTGCAGAGGGAGCACAACACATGCATATATACTGCATGACATCTGTACAACATGTAGAAGACTTGTGACTGCAGCTATGAACTGTGGCCCATTATTGTCAGGTCACTGAGAACCCCAGACAGTGTCTGTCATACCACTGTTTCATGTGACATATGTCCAGTCAGGGATGCGATGGCAGTAACTCATCACTATCACCATGTACTGGTTGCAATCCTCACACTATGCTCCTGCTGTTCACAGATGTGTGTTCAGTGAGTAACACAGGAAACAAATGGTTCCACACACTGACCAGTCCACAGATGGCCCTAGAGATGGGGGTCCCTCACAAACAGAGCACTTTCTTGTCAGTTTTAAAACATGCAGAATAGCCATTACCACACGCAACTTGTTAAACAGGCAGTTGTCTCAATGAAGCATAGCTACACTTAAATGCTGTAGTCATGTCTGGCACATCACCCTCCTGTCTTTAGGCTATTTCCCACTGTGTATGTTGTTTGAGGAACATCCAGATATCATATGTGATGCTGTTTACCAAACACCAGAATCAGGAACCACTCACAGTGACTGTCATGAGCAAACACCAACATGATGTTCCTAGATATTGTACTGTGTTTTTCATGTGAATGGCTATGGGAACATCATCACAGCTGTTCCACATGCAATCAGCTAGAGGAGGACTGCAATAGGTGCAGAGGCCATCACCTGAACATGAACATCACTTACAATACACAAGCTGCTGCTGAGCAGGTGTACAACTCCACATCCACCAGAGAGTGTGTGGGAAGTACATCAG